>NC_057808.1:329083379-329383379 GCF_018294505.1 Triticum aestivum | reverse complement strand
CCGTCGCACTCCCCCGGGAGACTTTCGTCGTCCGAGTACGACATTTCCTATGTTCATAATTCAAATATTAAACGTCTACAATTAAATATATGTACTAAAAAACCTAAGTTAGATCATTATTATTCATCACGGGTTGACTATCGGTCTGTTGAGTCTTTTCTTGAAAACTCTCAGCTCACGTGGTGTATACATTCGACCGTTGGTGATGGTCGCTCCTCTTTTCATCCCCGAGTGCATTACACCAAAATGTCTAGCACACGAGAATGAAGGAGAAGCGACCCCCACGACAACAGTCGGGATTCTTCGTCCTCTCATATATATATGGTGGAACTCTCCCTCACTGATTCCTCTCTGACATTTGCGACCGTCGGTGATGGTAGCTCCTCCTTTCGTTCCCGAGTGCATTACACCAAATTGTCTAGCACACGGGAACGAAGGAGAAGCTACCCCCACGACAACAGTCGGGATTCTTCGTCCTCTCATATATGGTGGAGACTCAACAGACTTAAAGTCAACCCGAAATATCGTTTAATTATCTTTCTAAAACCAGTTCGTGGCTGGTCTCACCTCGAGGTTGGAGGGGGTCGGTGACGGGGACGACGGCTTGGATGATGGAGGGGGGCTCCTAGATTTCTGCGGAAACAAAAACCCTATAAGCTATCAACTAATCATATGCATACGCCTTGCATAGTGCTTTCCAATTTTAGCATTCAAAGTAGGAGTAGTTTTCCAATTTGAGCATTTAATAAGCAAAATCAAATCACAAAATAAAGTAGTATTCAAATTAGGATGCATTTAATTATAAGCAAAACTACATCATCTCCATGCGTCCGTACATCGTCGAATATTATCACTAATACACCTCGAATACTATCATACATATAGCATCGCTAGTACAGCTAGAACCGTAGTACCCGACGGGTATCGGCGCGGGCGGTGGACACCCAAAGAGAAGGAACCATCACAGGATCATAGCTCCAGTGAGATCCCTGAAGAACCTGCCAGGTATTGTCGAACCTGCCAGGTATTGTCGAACCTGCCCTCCAACGCAACCATGTAGCGACATACGTGCTCGTCCTCCTCGCTGACACGGTGACGTACCACCTCTGCGGTGTCCGGAAGTCTCGGCACCGTCACTGGCCCGCGCGACCGCAACCAAACAAGGATCGGGTCAACGACGGGCTGGCTCCTCACCAACCTACGCCCCCCGGAAGGTAGCACCTCCCAAAACCAGCCCGGCGGAGCTCAGTCCTGGACATGGCCCCTCTGATCAAGCCGGCCTCCTCCGCCGAGTCGACGACGAGGATGCGGGATTGGCATCGTCGACGTCAATGCGGGAATAATTGCTTTAACTAAAAAAATAAACTAGTTCTATTAATTTTCTTGCTAAAAATAAACTACTTCTATAGTAGTTTTATTAAATCAACTAGTTCAACTACTAAGCACTTACTATAAATAGAATAAAGTAGTACTTACTAAAAATAAACTAGTTTAACTAGTTCTATTATTTTTCTAACTAATTCTATTAAACACTTTCTAAGTAGTACTTACTAAAAGTTATCGGGGAGGGGGTATATCGACAACGACATACCCGATAAAAAATAAGAAGAGGAAGAAGAAGAAAAAAAAGAGGAGAAGAAGAAAGGAATAGAGGAGGAGATCGAAGAAAAAAAGAAAAAAAGAGGAGAAGAAGAAGGAATAGAGGAGAAGAAGAAGAAGAAATAGTCTTTTTTTTTCTTCTTTTTCATCTTCTTATTTATTTCTCCTCTTCTTCCTCTCCTCTTCTTATTATTCTTCTTCTCCTTCTCCTTCTCCTTCTTCCTCTTCTTATTTTCCTTTTTTCTCTCCTCCTTTTTCTTCTAAATATGAACATATACATAAATGACTTTGATCATACACAATTTTCAGATTCCTACACAATATGAACATATACATAAATTGACAAAGAAAATTCTATGAACAAAAAAAAATCATAAAAATTCTATGAACAAAATTACAACAGAAAAAAATCATAAAAATTCTATGAACAAAATTACAACATAAAATAACATAAAAATTCTATGAAAAAATTGACATATTCTTTGCATATGAACACACAAGCATTTGCATATTCAACAATAATATCACCAAAAAATCTATGAACAGAAAAAAATTCTAACTTTTGCATATTCATTTATGAACCAATTACAACAACTCAATTAATAACTACACATCTAAATTAGGAAAATTCATATGAGCTCACTGCGCAAGGGGGCGGCGATCGACGAGGAGGCAGGGCACGGGGGCGACGGTGAGGGGCGCGGCGACGGGCGACGAGGAGGCAGGGGGCGGCGACGGCGACAGTGAGGGGCGCGGCAACGGGCGACGAGGAGGCAGGGGGCGCGGGGCGACGACGGCGTCTCGGCGGCGCGGGACGGCGTCGGAGGCAGGGGCGACGACGGCGACGGTGAGGCGCAAAGGGGCAGCCTGGCGGCGTTGTCGGGGCGGGGAAGACGAACTGAATGAAAAATTTCACAAGTGCTAGTTATATAGACGAAGCATTGGTCCCGGTTCGTGACAGCAACCGGGACGAATGCGACCTTTAGTCCCGGTTGGTGGCACCAACCGGGACTAAAGGGGGGAACTGGTACCGGTTAGTGCCATGAACCGGTACCAATGCACCCCTTTAGTCTCGGTTGGTGCCACCAACCGGGACCAAAGGCCTTGTGCTGCTGCGCCCGTGTCGAAAGTTTAGTCCCACCTCGCTAGCTGAGAGGGGCGCGCAGTGGTTTATAAGCCCCACTGCCGCCCCCCTCTCGAGCACCTCTCCATTGCAGGCTTACGAGACTAATTGTCACTGCTATGCCTGATGGGCCTTCTGCGGGCCTGAATCCTGGCTCATGGATGGGTTTGTAGTCGTATTCAGGCCTTGGTGGCCCAGTAGGTGGCATATTTTTTTCCCTGTTTTTTTGTTTTCTTTTTTGCTTTATTTATTTTGTTTTGTTTCTACTTACAACAAAAAACTTATTTATTTTATTTTATTTTGTTTCTGGTTACTTATTTATTTTACTTTATGATAATTCTTTTTGTTATTAATTAAAGTTTCTAACAAAAAAGTTCTTTACGAAAATTCTTTTTGCTTTTAATGATTTTGAACAGAAAATACTTCATAATTTTAGTTGCATCAATTTTATATAATTTTAGTTTCAATAATACTAGAGGTTGCTTATAATGTTTTGAACAGAAAATACTTTGATAATTTTAGTTTCATAAATTTTATTTATGTTATTAAAGTTTATTTTATTTTATTTTATTTTGTTTCTACTTATATATTTATTAAAGTTATATTATTTTGTTTATAATTGAGAGGGTTACGGCAAAAACTGGATGCACTTCGTGTACAAAACGGACAATCTCTTTCGAAGTATCAGGATTTCATACAGAAACTCGTCTATTACAAAGGGATTTCATTTTTTTAAACTTATTTGAACTCCTGACTTTTTGTGTGTTCAAAATGCACCATTCAAAGACACATCATAAATTTTTAACATTTTCTGACTTCATTTGTTATTTTTCATGCATTTACTGATTATTTTGAGCTATAAGACCCTAAAATTGAAAAGCATTTCAAATGAACTCTGAAAAGGTTGCAAGTTGGCATGGTATCATCATTTCATCCACATAGCATGTGCAAGAATGTTGAGAGGGTTACGGCAAAAACTGGATGCACTTCGTGTACAAAACGGACAATCTCTTTTGAAGTATCAGGATTTCATACGGAAACACGTCAGTTACAACAGGCATTTCAAATGAACTACGAAAAGGTTGAAATTTGGCATGGTATCATCATAATAGTTGTGGAGAGAAAGTCTTCAATTTTTCTTCGCTTGTGTCCTTTCCTTATTGAGCCGTAACCATGGATAATCATCATCATTTATCAGGATGCTTGGGTCAGCCTTGACTTTGAAGGGAGGAATTTCATGAAACTTTTCATAATCTTCGGACATGTCTGACTTGCCCTCCACTCCCACGATGTCCCTTTTTCCTGAAAGAACTATGTGGCACTTTGGCTCATCGTATGATGTATTCGCTTTCTTATCTTTTTTTCTCGGTTTGGTAGACATGTCCTTCACATAGATAACCTGTGCCACATCATTGGCTAGGACGAACGGTTCGTCAGTGTACCCAAGATTGTTCAGATCCACTATTGTCATTCCGTACTGTGGGTCTACCTGTACCCCGCCTCCTGACTGATTGACCCATTTGCACTTAAACAAAGGGACCTTGAAATCATGTCCGTAGTCAAGTTCCCATATGTCCACTATGTAACCATAATATGTGTCCTTTCCCCTCTCGGTTGCTGCATCAGAGCGGACAACGCTGTTTTGGTTGGTGCTCTTTTGATCTTGGGCGATCGTGTAAAATGTATTCCCATTTATCTCGTATCCTTTGTAAGTCAATACAGTCGAAGATGGTCCCCTGGACAACGAGTACAGCTCATCACAAATAGTGTTGTCACCTCTGAGACGTGTTTCCAACCAACTGCTGAAAGTCCTGATGTGTTCACATGTAATCCAGTCGTCGCACTGCTCCGGGTGTTTGGAGCGCAGACTGTTCTTGTGTTCATCGACATACGGGGTCACCAAGGTAGAGTTCTGTAGAACTGTGTAGTGTGCCTGAGACCAAGAATATACGTCCCTGCATATTATTGAGTCCCCTCCAAGCGTGCCTTTTCCAGTCAGTCTCCCCTCATACCGCGATTTAGGAAGACCTATCTTCTTAAGGCCAGGAATGAAGTCAACACAAAACCCAATGACATCCTCTGTTTGATGGCCCATGGAGATGCTTCCTTCTAGCCTAGCGCGGTTACGGACATATTTCTTTAGGACTCCCATTAACCTCTCAAAGGGGTACATATTGTGTAGAAATACGGGGCCCAGAATGACAATCTCGTCAACTAGATGAACTAGGACGTGCGTCATGATATTGAAGAAGGATGGTGGGAACACCAGCTCAAAACTGACAAGACATTGCACCACATCACTCCTTAGCCTTGGTATGATTTCTGGATCGATCACCTTCTGAGAGATTGCATTGAGGAATGCACATAACTTCACAATGGCTAATCGGACGTTTTCCGGTAGAAGCCCCCTCAATGCAACCGGAAGCAGTTGCGTCATAATCACGTGGCAGTCATGAGACTTTAGGTTCTGGAACTTTTTCTCTGGCATATTTATTATTCCCTTTATATTCGACGAGAAGCCATTCGGGACCTTCATACTAAGCAGGCATTCAAAGAAGATTTCCTTCTCTTCTTTGGTAAGAGCGTAGCTGGCAGGACCTTCATACTGCTTTGGAGGCATGCCTTCTTTTTCGTGCAAACGTTGCAGGTCCTCCCGTGCCTCAGTTGTATCTTTTGTCTTCCCATACACGCCCAAGAAGCCTAGCAGGTTCACCCAAAGGTTCTTTGTCACGTGCATCATGTCGATCGAAGAGCGGACCTCTAGGTCTTTCCAGTAGGGTAGGTCCCAAAATATAGATTTCTTCTTCCACATGGGTGCACGTCCCTCAGCATCTTCGGAACAGCTACTCCGCCGGGACCCTTTCCAAAGATTACGTGTAAATCATTGACCATAGCAAGTACGTGATCACCGGTACGCATGGCGGGCTTCTTCCGGTGATCTGCCTCGCCTTTGAAATGCTTGCCTTTCTTTCGACATTGATGGTTGGTCGGAGGAAATCGACGATGGCCCAGATACACATTCTTCCTGCATTTGTCTAGGTATATACTTTCGGTGTCAGCTAAACAGTGCGTGCATGCGTGGTATCCCTTGTTTGTCTGTCCTGAAAGGTTACTGAGAGCGGGCCAATCGTTGATGGTTACAAACAGCAACGCGTGCAGGTTAAATTCCTCTTGTTTGTGCTCATCCCATGTACATACACCGTTTCCATTCCACAGCTGTAAAAGTTCTTCAACTAATGGCCTTAGGTACACATCAATGTCGTTGCCGGGTTGCTTAGGGCCTTGGATGAGAACTGGCATCATAATGAACTTCCGCTTCATGCACATCCAAGGAGGAAGGTTATACATACATAGAGTCACGGGCCAGGTGCTGTGATTGCTGCTCTGCTCCCCGAAAGGATTAATGCCATCCGCGCTTAAACCAAACCATACGTTTCTTGCGTCACGTGCAAACTCAGCCAAGTACTCTCTCTCGATTTTTCTCCACTGCGACCCGTCAGCGGGTGGTCTCAACTTCCCATCTTTCTTACGGTCCTCACTGTGCCATCGCATCAACTTGGCATGCTCTTTGTTTCTGAACAGTCGTTTCAACCGTGGTATTATAGGAGCATACCACATCACCTTCGCAGGAACCCTCTTCCTGCGGGGCTCGCCGTCAACATCACCAGGGTCATCTCGTCTGATCTTATACCGCGATGCACCGCATACCGGGCATGCGTTCAAATCCTCGTACGCACCACGGTAGAGGATGCAGTCATTAGTGTTGGGGATCGTAGCAGAAATTCAAAATTTTCTACGCATCACCAAGATCAATCTATGGAGTTTACTAGCAACGAGAGGGAAGGAGTGCATCTACATACCCTTGTAGATCGCGAGCGGAAGCGTTCAAGAGGACGGGGTTGATGGAGTCGTACTCGTCGTGATCCAAATCACCGATGATCCTAGCGCCAAACGGACGGCACCTCCGCGTTCAACACACGTACGGAGCAGCGACGTCTCCTCCTTCTTGATCCAGCAAGGGGGAAGGAGAGGTTGATGGAGATCCAGCAGCACGACGGCGTGGTGGTGGAAGTAGCGGGATTCCAACAGGGCTTCGCCAAGCGCTGCGGGAGGAGGGAGATGTGTCACGGGAGGGAGAGGGAGGCGCCAGGGCTTAGGTGTTGCTGCCCTCCCTCCCCCCACTATATATAGGGCCAAGGGAGAGGGAGGGCGCAGCCTTGGCCCTTCTTCCAAGGAAGGGTGCGGCCAGGGAGGAGTCCATCCTCCCCAAGGCACCTCGGAGGTGCCTTCCCCCTTTAGGACTCTCCCTTTCCCTTATCTCTTGGCGCATGGGCCTCTTGGGGCCGGTGCCCTTGGCCCATATAGGCCAAGGCGCACACCCCTACAGCCCATGTGGCCCCCCGGGGCTGGTGGACCCCCTTGGTGGACCCCCGGACCCCTTTCGGCACTCCCGGTACAATACCGATAATGCGCGAAACTTTTCCGGCGACCAAAATAAGACTTCCCATATATAAATCTTTACCTACGGACCATTCCGGAACTCCTCGTGACGTCCGGGATCTCATCCGGGACTCCGAACAACTTTCGGGTTACCGCATACTAATATCTCTACAACCCTAGCGTCACCGAACCTTAAGTGTGTAGACCCTACGGGTTCGGGAGACACGCAGACATGACCGAGACGACTCTCCGGTCAATAACCAACAGCGGGATCTGGATACCCATGTTGGCTCCCACATGCTCCTCGATGATCTCATCGGATGAACCACGATGTCGAGGATTCAATCAATCCCGTATACAATTCCCTTTGTCAACCGGTATGTTACTTGCCCGAGATTCGATCGTCGGTATCCCGATACCTTGTTCAATCTCGTTACCGGCAAGTCTCTTTACTCGTTCCGTAACACATCATCCCGTGATCAACTCCTTGGTCACATTGTGCACATTATGATGATTCCTACCGAGTGGGCCCAGAGATACCTCTCCGTTTACACGGAGTGACAAATCCCAGTCTCGATTCGTGCCAACCCAACAGACACTTTCGGAGATACCTGTAGTGCACCTTTATAGCCACCCAGTTACGTTGTGACGTTTGGTACACCCAAAGCATTCCTACGGTGTCCGGGAGTTGCACAATCTCATGGTCTAAGGAAATGATACTTGACATTAGAAAAGCTCTTAGCAAACGAACTACACGATCTTGTGCTAGGCTTAGGATTGGGTCTTGTCCATCACATCATTCTCCTAATGATGTGATCCCGTTATCAACGACATCCAATGTCCATGGTCAGGAAACCATAACCATCTATTGATCAACGAGCTAGTCAACTAGAGGCTTAATAGGGACATGGTGTTGTCTATGTATCCACACATGTATCTGAGTTTCCTATCAATACAATTCTAGCATGGATAATAAACGATTATCATGAACAAGGAAATATAATAATAACCAATTTATTATTGCCTCTAGGGCATATTTCCAACAAGTAGGGCATGCATGTATCTTCTGCACCTCCAATCCTAGAGGGCATACGACCTTCTTTGTTGCGTACGTACTGTCGGGCAATTCGTTATCCTTTGGAAGCTTCCTCTTCAATATTTTCAGTAGCTTCTCAAATCCTTTGTCAGGCACAGCATTCTCTGCCTTCCACTGCAGCAATTCCAGTACGGTACCGAGCTTTGTGTTGCCATCTTCGCAATTGGGGTACAACCCTTTTTTGTGATCCTCTAACATGCGATCGAACTTCAGCTTCTCCTTTTGACTTTCGCATTGCGTCCTTGCATCGACAATGACCCGACGGAGATCATCATCATCGGGTATATCGTCTGGTTCCTCTTGATCTTTAGCAGCATCATCGGGCACATCCTCTAGTTCCTCTTGATCTTCACCAGCTCCCCCCATTGCAGCATCACCGTATTCAGGGGGCACATAGTTGTCATCGTCCTCTTCTTCTTCGCCGTCTTCCATCATAACCCCTATTTCTCCGTGCCTCATCCAAACATTATAGTGTGGCATGAAACCCTGGGTGTGAAGGATTTTCCGGTCAGAGTAAGACTTCGTATTCCCACATTTAGGGCATGGACAACACATAAAACCATTCTGCTTGTTTGCCTCAGCCACATCGAGAAAATTATGCATGCTCTTAATGTACTCGGAGGTGTGTCTGTCACCGTACATCCATTGCCGGTTCATCTGCGTGCATTATATATAATTATGTGTGTCAAAAGTAAGAAAATCAGACAAGTATCTATCTAAAGTAAGAAAATCAGACAAGTATTTATCTAAAGTAAGAAAATCAGAAAGAAGATAAGAACAAGAGGCTCACCACGGTGGTGCCGGCGACGAGATCGGCGCGGGCGATCGACGGCGGTGAAAACGGGGACGGGGTGTGACGGACCGCTAAACCTAGACAAATCTCGGGAAAAATGGAGCTCCGAGGTCGAGCTTCGAGAGGAGAAAGCTTAACTAGTGTGGCTCAGGCATTTCATCGAACACCTCGTGTGCATAGGAGGTGAGCTAGAGCACCCAATGCCCTCCCCCTCGCCGGCCAGCAAAAAACAGAGCACTGTGGAGTGCTCTGCTGCGGCGATGGGGTATATATAGGCAACTTATTTGTCCCGATTCGTGGCAGGAACCGGAACTACCCCCCCCCCTTCTGTACCAGTTCTAGGCACGAACCGATACCAATGGCTGTGGGCCAGGAGCGCGGCCCATTGGTCCCGGTTCGTGCCTAGAACCAGAACAAATAGATCCAGACGAACCGGGACCAATGCCCACGAGGCCCCCACCGGCCACCTGGGCTCACGAACCGGGTCTAATGCCCCCCATGGGTCCCGGTTCGTGAAGAACCGGGACTAATGGGCTGGCCAGGCCCGAACCAAAGCCCTGTTTTCTACTAGTGATGACATGTAGGCCCGCGCCGCCTGCTCGGCTAAATGGAAGGAGCAAATCCAGATCTTCTTGTCGGTGTGCCGATCGGTTATCTCGACCACCCACGTTCTCCAATTCTGCTGCCGCACGCCGATGCACTGCCTCTGTGGCGGCGGCGGCGGAAGATCGGGGAAGCCGGGCAAGCGGCCGTGAGAGGAAGAAGATGTTGCACGGGAGGAAGTAGTTCCGCGACCTCGAGAACGCTCGTGGCGCCGCGGATCCACGTTGTGCGTGGGCGGTGGGGGTCAGGTCATATCGGCGGCGGGCCGGCGTTGGAGTGGGTGCGGGTGAGGTTGGGCGGCGGGGATCGGGTGGAGGGCCGGTGGAGAGGCGAGGTTGGATTTTTTTTTACTCCGCGGCCACGAGGAGGAGTAAATTTAAGGGTCACGCGCTGCTTGCAGTATATATTTTTGGGTCTGTTTAGGACACATCTAGATGTGCCATAGTTATGTCACATCTAACCTGATGTTCACTATGTTTGTGGTCTTTTTTTTTGTCTCAGTTTTTTTTTGTTCCTTGTTGCTGGGTTATTTGTGAAAGGTTAGATGTGACATCCTTAGAAAACATCTAGATGTGAGTTAGACAAACTGTATATTTTTTAGAGGTAATTACACCGATGGTGCTTGAACTTGTCATGCATGTTCAGTTTAGTGTCTGAACTTGAAAAATACATTGAATTGGTTCTAAAACTTGGCTAGCGCATGCAAATACGGTGCTAAACATATATGTGCTGACATGGCACCCCACCTGTCAGTATAGAAGAAAAAAATGGAAACATAAAATTATGCTCATTTGGAGTCGAACAGCGACCTGCTCTTTGATTATTCACGCGCTGACCACTACACCGAAGAAGCAAAATTGCAAATTAAGGCGTGCACTGCTTTATGTATGATAGCATGACTTTTGGTGTTTAAATAGGCTGCATAGGGTGCCCATTTGGTACAGATTAACTTTTTTTAAAAATGTTAAAAGTCTGTAAATTGTAATTCATAATAATAAAGTCAGATTCAAATATTTGTGTATTATTAATAATTACTTCCTGATATACAAATATTTGTGTCATCAATAATTACCTTGTGGCATAAAAATATTCGTGTGCACGTATTGCTAAATTTTAAAAAACAGGCCCCATGTCATGTTGTGGGTTATAAATATTTTCGAATATTTTTGGTACATAAATAATAACCTCATGGTACACAAATATTTATGTGGAGACACAATAAATATATAGAGGCATGTAATAAAATAACTTACTAAAAAATGTTCCTTTAATTTTTAGAAATATTCACTTATTATTTAGAAAACAATAGTTTAAATATAAGCCATGAGTGTTTAAAAATGTTTAGTAAGTACACACTTTTAAAGTGTACAATCATGGATTATATTTAAGAATGTTCGTTAAATACATTTTTAAATGTTTAGTGAATACAATCCATAGATGAGGTAATTATTAATAACACACGAATATTTGAATCTAAAATTTATTATTATGAATATAATTTACAGACCTTTTACATTTCTCTCTGAAAAAATAACATGTCCTAAATGGCCCACTGGATGCAGCGCATTTAAGCACCAGAATCCCTTTTGTTTAGCATTCATTAATATGTAATGGCCAAAGGTGCGATCATACCGTGTGTGGTGCAGTGGTCGGCGTATGCTCTCTTCAACCTGCAGGTCATGTGCTCGTCTCTAACCGGGCACTATTTTTAATTTCAATTTTCTATTTGTTCTGACATACATATGGGACCACTTGTCATAAAGGCACATATATTATTAAAGTAATCTTGCTTCGCCACTACAAGTGGCCCCATGCCATGTCAACAAATACGGGGCCACATCAGCACACTACACGTCTAATACAGATGAGATTAGCACCGTATTTGCACGAGTCAGCCAAGTTTTAGAACTAGTTCGGCATATTTTTCAACTTTAGGCACTAAAGTGAACATCCATAGCAAGTCCAGACACTACTGATGTATTTACCTCTATTTTTTACTCCTTTAAGTTTTCTTGGGCTTTGGCTAGATGCCGGTTAGAGAGAAAAACCAGTTTTTTTTTCTTGGGTAGAGTTGCTCTATCACATGCATGTTTAGCAGCTAAATCACACTAGTCATTATCTGGTGATCCCACGCCGTTTGATTACACCCTTTAGTGACATACTTACATTTCTTCCGATTCCACCTCGTCAGGTAACGCTGAGCATGTGTCTGAGTGTCTCACACGAAATGTTCTTCGTCAGTCAAGTTTTCCAAAGTCTTCTTCAGATTTCCTGGTGCTTTCCCACCTCCACTTCGCACGACGACGCACGCGCTCTTCCAGTTCCACCTCGCCATCTATAAGTAGGCAGCACCACCACGACCTCAACACCCAGCTCAAGCTTGAAGGCATCACTCAGCCACAGCACTTGCATCATCATCAGCGTACCTGCCCGGTCAGGTTCGATCCCAATGGAGCTTCCTCAGCTAGCGTCCTTCCTCGGCGTGGTGCTCGCCACGGTGCTCTTCCTCAAGGCCGTCCTCCGCCGCCGCCGCCAGTACAACCTCCCGCCGGGCCCCAAGCCGTGGCCGATCATCGGCAACCTCAACCTCATCGGCACGCTCCCGCACCGCTCCATCCACGCGCTGTCCAAGAAGTACGGCCCGCTCATGCAACTCCAGTTCGGGTCCTTCCCCGTCGTTGTCGGCTCCTCCGTGGAGATGGCCAAGTTCTTCCTCAAGACCCACGACGTGGTGTTCACCGACCGCCCCAAGACCGCCGCCGGCAGGTACACCACCTACAACTACAGCGACATCACCTGGTCCCCCTACGGCGCCTACTGGCGCCAGGCCCGCAAGATGTGCCTCACCGAGCTCTTCAGCGCCAAGCGCCTCGAGTCGTACGAGTACATCCGCAGGGAGGAGGTGCTCGCCCTCCTCGGCGACCTGTACCGCGGCGGCGCCGGTGCCGGCCGCGTGGTGGTGCTCAAGGACTACCTGTCCACGGTGAGCCTGAACGTGATCACGCGCATGGTGATGGGCAAGAAGTACCTGGAGAAGGAGGTGAGGGACGAGGCAGGGGCGGTGATCACGACGCCTGAGGAGTTCAAGTGGATGATCGACGAGCTGTTCCTGCTCAACGGCGTGCTCAACATCGGCGACTCCATCCCGTGGCTCGACTGGATGGACCTGCAGGGGTACATCAAGAGGATGAAGAAGCTGAGCAAGATGTTCGACCGGTTCCTGGAGCACGTCGTGGACGAGCACAGCGAGCGGCGTGGGCACGAGGGGGAGAGCTTCGTGGTCAAGGACATGGTGGACGTGCTGCTGCAGTTCGCCAGCGATCCCGGTCTCGAGGTCAAGCTCAACAGAGAGGGCGTCAAGGCTTTCACTCAGGTGAGTGAATTAATTATGTTTATCCCCTGCTTGCTCCTACAAAAACAATTTAGTACTCCCTCCATTTTTTTAGTCTGCATATAAGATTTGATCAAAGTCAACCTTTGTAAAGTTTGATCAACTTTACAGAAAAAAATATCAACATCTAAAATACTAAAACTATATGGTTTGAAAATTAATTTCATGATGCATCTAACAATATTGATTCATATTGTGAATCTTGATTTTTTTTCTATAATATTAGTCAAAGTTAATAAAACTTGACTTTGACCAAATTTTATATGCAAACTAAAAATGATGAGAGTATGTGCTTTGAGACTAGGTTTCGTACACAAACGTTGTTGGTTGCCTGCACTGAAAACAAAAACAAGTATCGTCGTTCTAAGCAGAAAAGCCAGCAAGCATATTATGTCCTGTTGCTATCGGTCTAAGCGAGTCAGACTCTAATAATATCCATTATCTGAACTCTGGGGAAAATAATGGGATTGTTGATAGGCACGTCCCACCATGTGTAGACAAGTTCCACCAAACACGGTAGAGAAATGAACTTTACATTCCAGTGGGCAACACCCTCAAATTCAATCGTGACATTGCCATTCATTACTTGGTCACAATACTCGCAACTGATTCTGTAACTGTGTGCAGTATAAGACTCATTTGCACATCACAATAAATTTCGAGTTCTCACACTAATCGGCACCATTTTGAAACGTGCACCTGTAGGACCTCATTGCTGGCGGCACGGAGAGCTCGGCGGTGACAGTGGAATGGGCCCTCTCAGAGCTCCTGAAGAAGCCAGAGGTGCTTGCCAAAGCCACTGAGGAGTTGGACCGTGTGGTGGGGCGAGGCCGATGGGTCACCGAAAAGGACATGCCGAGCCTTCCCTATGTGGATGCCATCGTCAAAGAAACCATGCGGTTGCATCCAGTAGCGCCGATGCTTGTACCCCGCCTTTCCCGTGAGGACACGTCCATCAATGGCTACGACATTCCTGCCGGCACACGGGTGCTAGTCATGGTCTGGTCTATTGGTCGCGACCCAGAGTTGTGGGAAGCGCCGGAGGAGTTCATGCCGGAGCGGTTCCTCGGCAGCAGGCTCGATGTCAAGGGGCAGGATTATGAGTTGCTTCCATTCGGGTCGGGACGCAGGATGTGCCCCGGGTATAGTCTTGGGTTGAAGGTGATCCAGGTAAGCCTAGCGAACCTCCTGCACGGGTTCACGTGGAGGCTCCCTGATGGCGTGGAGCTGAGCATGGAGGAGATCTTCGGACTGTCCACGCCACGCAAGTTCCCGCTGGAGGCTGTCATGGAGCCCAAGCTCCCAGCTCACCTCTACGTTGAGGCTTGAATATTTGATACATGTGTGCTCTCGTGTGTTGAGTAATTATTACTACTTGTGTTGTTTTATTTTTTCTATAATCTTTTTCTAGTATTGTATGGTTTGCGGTGTAACTAAAGTGATCGAGATGTGCAAGGAAGGGTGTAAAAAAATGTTTGGTAATTGCTAATTCAATAAGTGAAATAATGGGATTTTTTCCTCTTTGAAGATGTCTTTATCAAAGTCTCGCCTAGTCCCGCGCGACTCCAGTTGGTGGGTGGGCGATCTAATGGCGCTCCTTGTATATCGCCTCCGGCGGAAGCGTTAAACCCTGGCGATCAGAAGAAGTTCCCCACCACGATGAACTAGTAGGCGTTTCAACTTTCAAACAGCAGCACTTACTGGCCATGGGAACAAAGCACGTTCCATTGATGAAGAAAAAAAAATATGTTGGCCACATTCGTGAGGGCCGGTGGTCGAGTCTGTGAGTGTTTTTTTAATAAGGGGCGCTTTAGGCCATCTTTAAGGTGGACCTGTAAATCTCCCGCAACCGTTCGGACCGCGGAAGCCATTCAACATCGACCTGTATCGGTCCGTGAAGCGGTCCGGGTGCGATTTCTCTCGCAAATCGGAGACAAACGTGGAGAGATTTGCGGGAGTCTGGACCGATCCGAAACCCGTTTCTGACCGCCCTGTCCCAAAAAAGCCCTCCCCTCCCCCGCGCGCTCCCGCCCAGCGCCAACTGCCCGCATTCATGCCGCTGTAGAGCGCGCCGCTTAACATTGAAGGGGGCTCAGGGCGGACACAACCTCTCACTGCCTCCGCCATTAAAGCGGCACGCTGACAGATGGCGTCGCCCCGACGCGTCCTCGGTGTCCGCGCCTATTCAATGTCGGAGACACGTGACTCCACGGGACGGATATCTACCGCGTCCGTTCAATGCCGTTGTCCGTCCGTCTGCCGCCATTAAGCGGGCTCGCCGGCCGAGAAACGCACTCTGGGGCCGCGCATTGACGCACCCGAACGCCTCGCCTCCCCGAAATCCGCTATACAAAGGCAACCACACCCGGCTAACTCCACACCATAACACCAGCTCCTCCACATCCTCCTCCCTTGCACTGCATCCGCCATAATCGCCAGGGGAAAGCACTGTCGGACGGTCTGTCACCGGAGATGAAGCAAGCGGTGGCCGCCCTTGCCGCCGCCTGGCATAGCCGCCGTGCCACGCGGATCAAGGCTGGCTTGCCAGCCAGCTTGCCTGAGGTCTCCGACGACGACGACACCACGATGGAGACGGGCTCCGACGACTCCGCCCCATCTCTCGCGCCTCCTGTGCACGCCGGCTTCATCATGGAGCAGGCGCAGACGCAGTTCAACGCCGTCATGGCGGAGGTGCAGCCTGCGCCAGCGCCTTTGTCGGCGTTCCAGCAGGGACAGGAGGAACAGCGGTACAACATGTTCCTTCTGGAGCGGCACCGGTTGGTGGAGGGCCAGATCTATGGCGAGCGCACGAGCGAGGAGGCCGTGGCGGCCATGGCCGCGGCAAACCCCACCTTCATGGCGGAGCAGCGTGTCATCTACTATGTCGTCCGCGCTCAAGCCGCCGCTCGCCTGGAAGCGGCCGCCGCGGAGGCGCAATTTTAGGTGATCGCGGAGGAGAACAACGCCAGTTTCGCCTCCTACGCGCCGGCGCCACCATTTTCATCGTGGACCTCACGTCCACCGGCGACGGACGGAGTGCGGACTCCTCCGAGGATGAGTAGGCCACGGGAGGCGGCGGTGCCTTTTGTCCCATGTGGGTCGGTACGTCTCCCGTGTTTTACTCTTCCTCCCGGAGACCTCACCTTCACTTCATCGGTCTTATCGTCGATGCTCACGGAGACGGCGGGAGGAGGACGACACGGGCTTGGACGCTGGGCGCCGCCGTCGTAGGATAGGTTTAGGGGCGGTCTCTTTTTTGTTCTAAATGTAGTTAAGTCCGCCGTGTTTGTATGAAATCCGTCATGTTTATACGAATTCCGACCGTGTTTGCATGAATTTCATCCGGTTTGCTGAAAAATAGTTTGAAATATATGCGGCTAGCGTTGGATGTCGACCTCCTGCATCCATGTTCGCGGACTGGTCCCTCCTATCCGCGGACGGATGCGGGAAGATTTTTGCGGGTTGACGGTAGAGATGCCCTTATTACATAGTATAAAAAGTATAAGTATCCATCGTCAAACCAAGTCCAAACTCAGAAGGAAAAAAAATGAAATACAAGTAATCATAAAAGCATCAAACTAGTACGAGCGTACTGTGGCTAATGTTAGAGTATCACCTCTGAGTACTAGTTAATTAAGATTTTCTTTAGAAAGAAGGCCGAGGGCCCGCGTGAAATAAGTGACGCCTTGAGAAACCTCCATGATCAGCTTACAAGACACACGGCAGAACAAGCAAACAAAAAATAAAACAAAAGAGCTCAACTTGATCGTCAAGGTCCTCATCCACCAAGTCGCCATAGCAATGGAACAGATATAGTGAGAAACATGAAGTGAGCAGAGTGAAGGAGGTGGGAACCAAGTCGTGCTGACTTCCATCTCCGCTGCTAAAGAGGCCCACCTGCCCTCTCGCCTTGGTTCGAAGGGCGTCGCACCGTCAGCATGCAGAGCCGCTCGCCTTAGAGCTCGAACAGAATCAGACAAGAAGGTCGCCAAGGGGCAGAAACCAAGCGTGACCACCTAACCATGCCAAGCTCGTCGCATGGTCAACACCGCCGATGTCCATGTTGACGTAAGTGATCGGTACGACGCATCAGAAGGAGCGAAAATCAAAGGGAGGCATCGCCAGAGCAGGTCCCAAGTATCGCCGAATACCTGTCATCAATGGCCCAGCACACTCACAACCCCTTCATCCCACAGCGGCGCTTCCAAGAAGGGGACAACACCGCACGTCGCTGCCGCCAAGTCCGGAAAGGATTGAGTTTTCACTCAGGAACCAAGGGATGAGAAGGAAGGGGTCCTTGACAATGCCTCCAAGAAGGGGATCAACATTCGCGGATGTCGTTGTCGTTGTGGCCGTCGACGAGCCAGGGATTTCTCCCAAAATCCAAACCACCACCAGAGACATGCCACCCCACGGCTAGGACCGGCAAGTCCTAGATCCGAATGGCAAAGTAGCTAGGTGAGGCAACCACCTTCAAATCGGACATGAAAGAAGGACGAAATGCTCCACATACTGCCGCCAACACCCACCATCCACTCACTACCCGCCGCAGGGCAGCACCATCCACCATGGCTGAGGCAGACGCCTTAGATCCGAGAGACCACCCTCACATGTTACCAACCGGCAACAGGCCACAAGCACGCACGCAACCAGCCCAACAGTCGCACTAGTACCACGCCATCGCACTTTGCAACCACCAGAGACACCGACACCCATAGCTGAGACGCACGCACACACATATTCCCGAGGTCGGATCCGAGAGGAAATCTAGGCAGGGGCTTGGTCAACGACGCCAGTTCTGCTAACCTTCGGCACATCGTAGCCAAGGTCTGCTCATCGTCATCGCGAAGACCAGCCATGCCGCTAAAATCAAGAATCGTTGGGACGGTTTGCCGCTTACCGCCACAGAGGAGGCCGGGAGTCGCGCAATTGCATACTTCTTACAAAAATTAGCAACATATGCATAGTTCCAGCCAAAACAAATGTTCCTACCTCATGTGCTTGCCCACACAATCAGCTTCGGTCGATCCCCTCGCCTTGGTGAGTGGTATCCATAGCCATGCCAAACTTGGGTTAATCTTACATTCAAGTATCTCAGTTAGCTGAATCGTCAATTGAGCTAAGCCAACTAAAGCAACATCTGTAAAGGCTCATGAACAATAACCAAACACTAATAATCTGCGTCATCTCCTGACATAACAGACAGAATAATACAACCTAAAACATAGAAGTTCAACTAAAATTTATGTTGAGTAAGAAAAAGTGTCTGGATAGGCATGACTAAATGCTTGTATTCACTTCCTCTATTTCTCTATGAACAATGGTGGCAAAATAGGCTAAGCAGTTTATCTTCATAGTCAGTGATTTCAGTATCTACATCACCAAGTATATCGAACTTTGGTCTTAATTAAGCACCTACGTTATCATCAACTTTGCTTCAAAGTTTTCAAACATCATACAAAGTGACATATATAACTAGGTGGTGTCCCAAGTGCAACATATAATGCAAAGAAAGCATTAGTGATCAAATTATTGGTTCAAAATTTTCAACCAGTTGTGTCTCCAGATAAAAGAACATCAAGAGATAGTCATCATCCAATTCTTTCGCGCTTTTTGTGCTCGGGTTCTTATTTGGATTTGGTCGCAGTGGATTAGCAAACATGAGTCGTTTGTCGTCGTTTCCTTGTGTCGGTGGATCACCGTGCGCACGCCATAGTCCAACATGGCGTTGATGTGTTGCAGCTGCCAAAACGGCATGACTAAGAGCTTGTTCCTCCGACGGGCAAGTCGACCCGGGCTTCCTCAAAGATGGGGAGGTCGACCTGGGCTTCCTCGAGGACGGAGAGACAATCTTACTCGAGGGCTATTCCGGTCAACCTTTTGACCCAGTGTGAATGTAAATAATTTTTATGCTAAATTTTTATATTTATTTAAACTAATCGTGTACTATCGTGGTTTTTGTAACAGAAAAAACATAATATATTTTTAGTGAGCATAATTTTCTGTTACTTATCTATCATAGTTAACCACATAATAATGTTGCTAAATATTGTTACTCTCTGAATTGCTCCAAAATCGTCATGTATGTCAATCAAAAAATTCTTTCTCTTAAATTTAAATTGTACATTCTTCATAAATTACATGTTTTAAAATGTATGTGTGTGTTCATATTTTTTTCTACTATCATTAAATATTATGTTAGAGATTTCCAACATCATACACACTAACAAATAACTTAATAATAGTGTATAGTGTATCACTAGGTAAGCATATATATAGTTACTTCTAGTGTATGACAAATGTTTTTGCGACTTGGGCTCAGTAATAACTGGAAAACATGTACATTATGTTTTACTTGTATTTACTATATATCCCGATGTTAGCCACCACACGCCCAAAAAAAATGTCTTTTGCAAGTCATTTAGCCTGAACATCCTATAACATCGTTCGAATAAATCTTTGTTGTGCATGTCAAAAGATTTAGAGGTCATGAGGGAGGATGAATATTTATTATTTAACCGGAGTCTCAATAGAATTTGCTATTCCTTCATATCCATATTAATTGTCACAGTTTTAGTACATACAACTTTATAGTACTAAAGTTGTATTAAAGCCGTGACAACACGACAATTAATATGGGTTGGAGGAAGTAATAAATATGTACTAGCGGCTTCTTTTGTGAAAGTAAACATTTAGTATAGCTACTCTTCTGTTTGAAATTATTCGAAATTCTGGTTTTATCCTAAGTCGTCTCTTATTTTTGAATCACTAGTACATATAGAAGATTATTTCTTATTTTGAACTGGAGTAGATTTGGAAAAGTAGTTATTGCCTGCTGAAAATCACTAGCAAGATACCCGCAAGAAAAAAAAATCACTAGCAAGTTTGCTTCGGCCCTGTTTCGATGCCCCAGCACCTCGTTTCAATCCAAATAATATGAGCATAGTGTTGACATCAACATTTACTTTCATCCGCGATACTAGCTAAGGCGTTCACGTATCCCTCAAAAAAAAAACTAAGGCATTCACGTGTCGCCTCGCCTGTAATGGTTTTCAAGTTTCTCCTCCACTTTAGTAGCGCACAACACTCATTATAGGCGGGTCGGCGAAAGGGCCGCGGAGCCACCAGTCGGCGATGTACCCGTTGGTGGCCTCCGTGTAGTGAACTCCATCCCAGTTGACGAACGCCGACGGGTTACTGCATGCGGTCGCCCCCGGCATGCCGCAGATGGCGCTGCCGTTCCAGTTGTACGTGCCGCCGGCTCCGCAGCAAGCCCGGAGAGCGTCCGCCTCGGTCACCCCTGCAGCAAAATTCCCAGGCAGCTCAGTGGCTGGCCACGCCGCAAAAAGCAAAGGTCAATAGGAGTACATACTAGTGCAACCAAAGACTCCTTACCGTAATGGCTGGGGTTGCGGAGGATCTTGATGATGGGGCTGTAGAAGTCGGCCAAGATGATGGTGGCACGGGGGTACCTGCCCCTGAGAGAGACGACTGCGGCGCGGAGCCGGGAGTTGTGGACCGTGGCCACGCGGTTGACGTCGATGAGGCAGCCCATGGGGTCGTACTCCGTCGTGTTGGGGCCGGAGCGGCTCGTCAGCATGGTGGGTGAGCACCCCAGCGGTGGGTTCCCCGGCACCACCACGTAGACCGCGCCTCCTTTGATGAGCCCCTGTGGTGCCAAGGTGAACCAACACGGTTTAGTCATGCTTTTTATTCATCATCAATCAAACTAACCAACAGGGCACAACACTGGTTCAAATGCAAAATTCAGTGCTGATCAGTACGGAGCCTGAATGCATTACAGGTTATTTGAAACAGGAAGAAAGTCTGTCAGCATGGATATAGAAGATCTTCATCAGGGTGCAGTCCTTACCAATCCAGAGGTAAGAGCGGGTTTCAATCTAAGCCGTCAATCTATCTAGACCTCTAGTAAGGATAGCAACAGTTAATCAAGGTACACACCTCAAAGAGAACAATATTAGGCGGGTGTATCCTTCCATACAACCATATCCAACAGTCCTCAATCGAATTTTGTGGATGTACCAATCTTGCACAAAGTTAGTTCAATAGTTGCAATACATGATGCTTTTCTTAAGTGTGAGATATGTATTCTAGACTACATTTAAACCACACAATCTGAAGTTTATAGCATGCTGCGGTGTGGTATTGTATTCAAGCTTCAGTGTCCATTTTCAATCACTTGACTATTATTTAAATCCAGTTTTAATCTTATAAAACTCTAAAACCCAACAAACTTTACACTCGGCTTTTAAAATTGGATATATGTGGTATCTCACCTATCTGAAAAGGGTTTGGTGGATGATGTGGTGCTTGTTTCGTTTTCGCGCATGTAACCCATTCAGAACAAATAATAAGTAATTAGAAATCAAGAAAGGGATAATTGATTTGAAATTAGGAATACCTTGGAAGAAAACTAGAATTTTAAGACAAATTATGCGAAATTTCCCAATTTTAAAATAAAACATTAGAAAAAGAAAAGAAAAAAATAAAAATTTGAGGAACATTAATGGAGAATCATGAAATATGGTGAATGCTCACGCAGTATTTCTGAATTTTTCTACAATACTTCTGGTTTTCCTACTTCTTTTTAAAATACATAGTTTTCTGGTGTTTTCCTAGACTTAGATCGTATTTTTCTGATTTAAAAAGCACATACAGGTATATATTTTTTTCTAAGAATCGGTATTTCATCATAAATCTTCACATTCTTCCAAACATGATTTATTCTATATTTTTTGTGTTTATTATTTGTATTTGTGTTGACTGGGTTGCCACGTGGGCAAAACAATCACTGCGTCATCGAACAAATTTCTTTTAGTGGAGTAAAGGAATAAACATATCTTGTGTTGAAATTAAGGTTTTTTTTTCGGTTTTAAAGTTTAGGAACCAAAGTTAAACTTGCCCAAGGTCCAAGGACCAAAATGTACTTTTTCCTTCTAGAAAAAGGAGATAATTGTGTCACATTTAACTCTGAAACTATATTCCATTTTAAACAATAATCCTTTGAATTTATATGTTAAATCCATATTCTATTTCAAAACACTAAATCATGAACCTTTTTTCTTACCAAACATAAGTGTACCCTATTGTGCTTATGCCAATCTTGTGCGAAGGATAACAACAATTCTAATTAGTTCCCTGCCTTGAAAAAAATCAATTGGCCCATTTGACTACTTCTAACTGATGTGAGGTGTGCATCTAATCAATAAGTTATAGCTCTGAGATGTGATGTGCAAAGACAATATACTCCTTCTAATGTTAGAGACCACCCTAATGTGAGGTGTGCGTCTAATCAATAAGTTATAGCTCTGATAGGTCATAGTCAACCCTTACCTTCTACTCCCTTCGTTTCAAAATAGATGACCCAACTTTCTCTTTTTGAGGATACGCACGAGCGTGTGTATCATATATATTAGAGAAGGAGAGGGGGTAAAGAGCCCCTGCCACCAATGTCTTACAGGTGATTACATGCCGTGACGCAACGGCCCACCGTCCACTACTTGTACCAGCACTCCTACGGCTACCTGACTTACAGCTGGCCACCTAGCTAGAGACCCGAGGAAAGCCTCGGTACCCAACTTTATACTAACTTTAATACAAAATTAGTACAAAGTTCGGTCATCTATTTTGGAACGGAGGGAGTAAGAGGTTAGAGATCATCCCAGGGTGTGCATCTCGAGATAAAGAAACTAATTTGAGATGTGATGTGCAAAGACAATACGAACCCTTTGAAGGCCAAAGTCAACTCTTGCCTTCTAATGTTAGAGATCACCCTACTAGTTAGATTACATAGTAAACAAACGGCTCTCAGAAAATCTGTTGTGTTGTAGTACAAAGCAAAAAACGGGTCTCAGAAAATCCGATGTGTTGTACAAAGCAAAAACGGCTCTCAAATATACCTCCACGGCCGTGGCAATGTTTTGGACAACTGTAGGTACATGCGACATCACTTCGTCCTCAGTCTTGCCGGCAAACCATAGGAAGTTGTAATCGTTCACTCCAAACTCCCCAACGAAGAAGAGAGACTTACTGAAGCAACCTTCGCACCCTGTATTAACAAGTTGCTCAGCATTTGACTTGTACGTAGACAGTAAGTAATTACACCATAAAGTCCATAATATATAATATAGACCGGAGAGCGAGTCACTGACCTGAGGTCTCGGTCTTGTTGCAAATCGCTGGCCTGAGTTGCTCGAACCAACCCAGCTGCACGCTCAGAGAATTGTTCAGAAGCTTAAACTGAACTATGTTGTTCTTCTCGAAGTAGTCGACGTCGATCGCCGGTGCGCCGCCGACAGCGAAGTTTACGCCTTTGGAGGCGTCCGAGTCATTCAGCAGGGAGGGTCCAAGAAGGGGGAGACCAAACTCCTGGGCTACAATGCACTCAAACTTCAATGAGTTCATTCAATGCTTTAAGAGTCAAATCATATCAAAACGATAAATTAAGGAGTACAATGGATCAGATGGCTCAACGACTTACCGATGAAATCGATGGTGTTTCTGCCGTCGCTGAGGCGGCCTGTGGGGTGGCCAAAGAAGGTCATCCCGTAAGGAAGCTTGTCATGCACGACGGGCACAGCCGGCACCATCGCAGCGGCCATGATCAGAAAGTTGCCCGCGTCGATGTAGGAGTCCCCGAGGGAATACATGGCGGTGAAGAAGCGTGAGTCGGAGCTCACGCCATGGATGCAGGAGAGGAAGAGAATGGAGAGCGCGAGAATGAGCTTCATGGTTGCTGGAGGTTGGAATGGTGGAGAACCCAAGTCACACGAGGACTAGTTATAATGGGCGCTGCCCAGCTGCTATGCCAGAAGAAGAGAGTTGTGCATCTTGTCAACGAATGGCAGCTTGCTTTCAGCGCGTAAAAACAAAACGAATGCTAGATTGATTATGCATTGTTTGAGGTCGTGGAGAGCTATTACTTATTGGTGTTGACAGATAGCACTGATTCAAAATTGAGATGAGAATATTTCAAGTGCACTTACTTGACCTCCACTGGCAGGTCTCTAAGATTAAGAGTAGGAGAGCGATTGTTTGGCATTAATGGTTATGATAAAGAAATGTTTGATCGTGCCAACTTGACAACTTGATTGCGTGGCGCTAGTATATTTCGATTGCTAGCTAATCAGTTTTAGTTAAGACTTCGCATATGGCTTCAGTAAGTGGTCACCCAGTAACCTTGGTGATGTACAACTGAGCGAGATCTGAAGGGGCAAATCGTACAGTACTATTTTAAGACAGGCTTCAGTGAGTGGGCAAGTAGCCAATTTCAAGGTTCGGCAACAGAAGGTACTGGCGAACTGTTCAGATGCAACGAGTTAGTTCCTGGGGCCAAAAGATGAGGAGTGGCAACGGGCCATAGAGGTTCGGCAACAGAGGGACTGGCGAACTGTTCAGATGAAAACAGTGAGTGGGCAAGTAGCCAATTTCAAGGTTTTTTTTTGAATGGTCAAAGGGGGGGGGGGGGGCATCCCCACCTGAATATATTCAATTGAATTTGCCTAGAAGCCTCGGGGCTCCATACAAGATTGGTTCAAGTGAATCAGAGTACACGGGGGAAAACAAGAGAAGAGATATAATCGAAAACACACAAACACATCCAGAGGAACCTCCGGAAGACCCGCCGAGGAAAAGGCACAGAAGAAGGCCTTCCGATGATCTGAAGCTGGACGCACCACCACCCACCGACCGTCATAACAAATCTCATCAGCACAACCAGCAAGGAGAAGGACCTCAACTTACATCTTCATCTGACTAAGCAAGGATAAGAGCCTTGAACGTTGGTCGTCTCGTCGCCACCCAACAATACCCCGCAGAGGTAGAGGTGTCGTATGGGAACGGGGTGATCCATTGAGTAGGATAACGCCCCCGCTAACCCGGCTTCGGATGAAAATCAGACCCATTCCGACGCATGGTTGAGCCAAGATCTCGCAGACAGAGCACCACCTCCTCGCCAACAGAGCACACACCACCGTCGACCCCAAGCCGGCCGCACCACCGCCACCATCAAACCGCAACGAGCAGCCACCACAGAGACCAACCGAGCTGAACCCAGATGATGCCTTCAAGAAGGGACGCGACGCAAAAATGCGCCGCCATCGTCCGCCCCAGACGAACCTGGGACATGGGTTTCCCGGGAGTTTTTTTCCAAGGGGCAGCCACCATGACAGCGCCGCCTCCAAGGAAGTTCGCAGCGCCCGACAGGAGCAGGACTTTCGCCCAAGTGAGCAGACCACCTCCAATACAGCATCGATTTTGATCGTGGGGCACTACTCTCTGCACCACCACAGAGAAGGGCCACTGCAGCCCCGCCGCCACACATGACCAGATCCAGGCCACCGCAAGCCAGATCCGGCAAGATCCAACATGCCCCCGCCGCTCCCCACCAGAACCGAGCCAATCCGAGGCCGGCAGGCACGCCGCCCACGCGCAGCGCTGCCAGAAGGCAGCACCACACAGCCAAAGCGGACGGCAGCACCGCGGGGGAAGGGCGAGCACCACCACCCTGTGCCTAACAAAGCAACCTCCGCCGGACCCCGCCGACCGAGTCCAGCGGCCATCTCCGACACCACCGACGCCCGCCGGGCGCCAACACGGCAGGGAGGCGCCAGATCAAGGGAAGGCCGATTTCAAGGTTCGGCAACATAAGGTTCGGCTGTGAAAAGAGTACTGCAATCCTTACAAAGCTTTCATAATTCGTAAGGAGTTCATAGCCGTCGGTGCTAAATTGTTTCATGGGGTATTTTCTCAGCACGGGCCATTGAGGCAAGCAACATTTTCACAGCTACAGGTCTTGACGGATGATCAGCTGAGCCAGCCCTAAGCAAAAGCTACAAGTTGTAGGAAGAAGCTGCACTCAGCACTCTTGCCTACCACATTTCCAGTACAGCAGAAGCTGCAGATTTACAGGGCCTTGAAGAAAAGGTTACGAAAATGCAGGATCTGCGGATTCAGAAAAGGCATAATGTCCATGATAACCAAACTTAACCATGTCATCACAACAGTCGTCTCTGATTGGCTAATATCAGGGGCGAATAACAACAGTAAAAAAAATACTTGTAGCATATGTTGCTCCAAAATTTCATGCTTATGTCTGATAGAGAGGCTGCCTCGATACTGATGCCTAAGTCCGTACACAGGTTTGATAGCCTTAAAAGATGGTACTGGACTATTTACCACTGAACCTATCGACCGAAAGTCCTTAAACTGACCGGTTACAGATACTAGCCTTCTCCAGTGGTCACTCAGGGTTTTCGGCCACCTTTTGCTTCTTCGAGTGCTCCTTGTTTTTCTTGGCGTCACGGCGCTCCCGCTTCAGACCCTTTATGTTGCTTGTTACGGTCAATTTTGAGACCTTTCAGACAAAAAAAACATGAATCAGATTAGTATGAAGATTGGTTAAATTCGAACTTCAACTGCTGATGAAAGAAATTAGACACAAACCTCCTGGTCTGGAATGTAGATCCTGCCCTGCTTGCCTTCAACTGGATTATTGGTGACATTTTTCACCTGCAAACATGTTAATGTAGTTGTGAATACATACTGACATACAAGTTCTCAGTGAGAAATTAGGACAGAAAATATGGTTGTTTAGGGCTAATGGCACCAGTTAGCAACCTAACCATCAAGATAACAAAGTCTGATGAGGAAAAGACAGCTGTTCCATTGGAATTACCTTCTTAGCATGACCAGGAGCCTTCATAGCTTCTTTCTGTAAACTTTCAGCTGCTTGTCGGTGCCGCCTAAGTACCAGGTCCACTGAAGGCCCAACTTCAACCAGCTCCATTCTAGGAATAGATGTGCCTGACCTTTTTAGACGGAGAGCGCAGTGCATCATGTAGACGGTAGTAGGAGAAATTGCTGTGCACACGAATATCCGATCTACACCAGCAAGGTTCAGATTCTCTACCACCTGTATCAAAAATAAACTAATTAAGCTCAAGAATTACCCATATATATCCTACACGCCAACTTATCTATAAAGATGCACACCTCTCCTTTGAAATGATCAAGCAGCATTTCCTTCAAATGCTTCAGTCCTTCAACACTCTCAAAGTGCTCCCCAATGAAAGCAAAGAAAGGCTTTGTCCCAAGTTTAGGTGCCAACTTTTTATCATATGCATAGGATTCTATGGATTTGTAGTTCTCAACTCCCACTTCAACGAGGTCATATATGTGGTGATCGTAAGTCCTTCCCAGAACAAGATTGTTGGGCCTCTTCTTTGAATGAGAACCATACTGCAAACACATAAGTAGTTACAGTTAAAAATAATGGAGAATAAAGTTTAGTATGCAAAGGAAAATGAAAAAAAATCATTATATCAGACATGGAAAGAGTTTCAGATAGGTTTCATACTGGTGCTTAGAAAGTCACCATCTAGCTCATTATAAAGCAATTTTACTTCTGGGAAAATCATCTATTGAAATTTATTTTCTCAAATGAATAACAATTGCCCATTCCCAAGAACTACTCCCTCCGTCCCAAAATTCTTGTCTTAGATTTGTCTAAATACGGATGTATCAAGTCACCTTTTAGTATTAGATACATCCGTATCTAGACTAATGTAAGACAAGAATTTTGGGACGGAGGGAGTACATAACAAATCAAGGCAGCATAATACGACTTACCACTAAGAGGCTGCAGTCAGATTTAAGGGAGAAGAACTCCAGGGAAGTTTCACCCCCGCTCTCAAATGGCCTGATGCTGTCGTTCTTCTTGGTGTACTTGACAGCATGATCACGCTTCAGGTGGAAAAGATCTGCCAGCACAGAGTTCAAAACTGCGCTGGTCTTTGTACCATGAAGAATAAGCATCTTCTTGCCATTCTCAACCTAGATCAAGCAGTAGAACATGTGGTTAAGCAACTAAATTAAGATTTACATGTTGTTATCTGTACAGAGCATAGAACATGTGACAGAAAATGTGGCCATTCCTTTTGTGTGTAACTCGATTCCTATAAGAAAAATACAGCACACTACTCTGAAACTAATTTGGGAAATTGCTGGAAGATGCCAGCCTACGCTTGGCCAGAGTCACGAAGACTAACGCTCAAATACTGCATAAGAAACTATCTACACTTCGTTGTACCTATACATATCACAACAATGATTTGCGCTTACTGTATGGTTGCATATTTGTAATAATTATAAACGGGGATGGTGTTCTTCTGGTACTGTGGACTGAAGGCACATTCGCAACAGCTGCATAAAGGATGGAAGGGAGCAGAAGCTTACGAGCTTGGGCGCGTGCTTGAGGAGCTCACGCTTGGCGCGCATGGACTTGGGAACCCTGATCGCCATCTTGCTCATCTTGCTCAAGCCGCGCGGGAAAGGGACTGAGGCCTCTAGCGAAGGGTTTACACCTCTGGCGAAGCTTGGAAAGCACCTACTCGCTGCTCAAACAAAAATTACAGATCAGTGCGAAGAAGATGACAGGAGAAGGGCTGAAAAATCGACCAGCACAAAAATCGCTGCGCCCAGCGGCCAGCAGCATCCCTGGCGAATCCGTACGCCGCAGCCGGACGCGCGTCCGAGCGCTGGCGCCGCGCGGCACACGAGATGGGAGAGAAGAGGGAGGAGAGGCTGGGGGGAGAGAGGAAGGTGGGAGGCTGACCTCTGCCGCCGTCGGGTGGCCTCGTTCGACCGCCGCCGCCAGTCGCGAGAGACGAAGGGAGAGGAGCGCTAGGTCTTTCGTTCGTCTGAGGGTTTTCAGGGGTGGTTTAGGGGGAGCGACGCGAGCGACCGATGCAGCTGATGTCTTGTGCAGCAGGCCAGCGGGCCGCTTCACGGCCTCTCTAGGGTCTGGGCCTCAGCAAAGATACCCACCACTCAAAAGAAAAAACAAAGATTGGGCCGTCAATGGCTTGCTCGCGACAGCGCTTCCATTCTCACTAGCAGCGTAATTGGGCCGACCCAACAGATCTGCACACATTAAAAAGGCATAGCGCGAGCAGGAAATGGCTAAAGGGCCCGACAGGAGTTGCAAAGGTTAACCTGGATGCAGCGCATCTAAATAAAAAATAAAAAAATAAAAACTGGATGCAACAGTTTCAAAGAACAACCCCTCAAAAAAAGAGCAGTTTCAACGCTGAGCAACCCCTTCGATCTAGTCTGCTCCTACGCTTTTTTACCATGTCTCTTGTGCAGATGGCCTTGTAAGCGTTGTAACCACATGCTTATACTCTCCTTCTATCAATGAAAAGATACACAGTTTGCGTATTCGCGGGAAAAAAGGAACAGTAATCGGGGCGCAAGTGCGGCAATATGCCACGATGATCAGGGTAGATATCTTGGCGCCTTAGTCATTGTTTTTGATGGACTAGTTGATCTTGAGTGGCTGAAAGCACACGCTTGTTGCGAGGCTCTCTCTTTAGCGGATGATCTCCATCTTAGGAGTGTCTTGATAGCCATGGATTGTGTGGCTACTGTCAACCATCTGAAGAATGTATTATTGGGAAAATCAGTGACCAATTGGAGACATCAAGCGGAGAATGTTACGGTTTCAAGTTTCTGAAGTAATCCATGAAGCAAGAGAATCTAACTCTGAAGGAAATGGTCTTGCTAGGGCCACAGTTTCTTTAGTTGGGGCCGTTATATTTGGTTATCCATCACTCCGGATATTCTCTTTGTACGAGAAGTTATTGACGTTTAAATAAAGTGTGGTGGTGACCCTAAAAAAACCAACCTGTGGTTGGATGGTTAGGTCATCTAAAACGCTGACCCACAACCTGGACACCGTATTTGTCCAGGGTGACTAGTCCACGCATACGGATACGGGAGCCGGTCATCCAAAGTTGTCCGCATCTGTTCGGTCACATTTTGAAAGAATTTTAACGAGACTGAACAAATTGGATGCATAATTAAACACACCAGATGATATTCATGTTAGGAAACGTTGCATGGAAAACAAAAATACTTCTACACACATGCAAGATCTATCAAGGAGATGCATAGCAACGAGAGGGGGAGAGTGTGTCTACGTACCCTCGTAGACCGTAAGTGGAAGCATTTTACAACGCGGTTGATGTAGTCGAACTTTCTTCGCGCTCCAACCGATCTAGTATCGAACACGCGGCACCTCCGCGTTCTGCACACATTCAGCTCGGTGACGTCCTCGGCCTTCTTCATCCAGCAGGAACGCGGGGTAGTAGATGAGTTCTGGCGGCACGACGGCATGGTGACAGTGATGGTGAAGTTATCTCCGCAGGGCTTCGCCTAAGCACTACGAAAATATGACCGGGGGTGTAAACGGTGGAGGGGAGCGCCGCACACGGCTAGGCAATTGTCTAGGGTGTGCTAGGCGCCCCCCTCCCACATATATATATATATGTGTGTGTGTGTGTGTGTGTGTGTGTGTGTGTGTGTGTGTGTGTGTGTGTGTGTGTGTGTGTGGGAGGGAGGGAGGAGCAGCCATAGGAGGCGCCCAAGTAGGAGGAATCCCTCCCAAGCCGCCCCCCGCCCCTGCCATATATAACCGAGGGGGAAGGAAAGAGGGGGGGAGAAGGAAGGAAGGGGGAGTCCTACTCCACACTTTCCTTTCCCTTCCCCTCTCTCCTTCTCCTCCTAGGCCGGCCTGCTATGGGGGGCGCACCAACCCCTTGTGGCTGGTGCGTTCCCTCTCTTGGCCCATAAGGTCCATATCTTTTGCCGGGGGAGCCAGGAACCCCTTCTGGTGACCCGATAAGTACCCGGCACCCCCCGAAACACTTCCGGTGTCCGAATACCATCATCCTATATATCAATATTTACCTCTCGACCATTTCGAGACTCCTCATCATGTCTGTGATCTCATCCGGGACTCCGAACAACATTCGGTCACCAAATCACATAACTCATATAATACTATATCGTCAACGAACGTTAAGCGTGCGGACCCTACGGGTTCGAGAACTATGTAGACATGACCGAGACACCTCTCCGGTCAATAAACAATAGCGGAACCTAGATGTCCATATTGGCTCCTACATATTCTACGAAGATCTTTATCGATCGAACCGTTATGACAACATACCTAATTCCCTTTGTCCGTCGGTATGTTACTTGCCCGAGATTCGATCGTCAGTATCTTCATACCTAGTTCAATCTCGTTACCGGCAAGTCTCTTTACTCGTTCCGTAATACATCACCTCGCGACCAACTCCTCAGTCATTTGCTTGCAAGCTTATGATGTGTATTACCGAGAGGGCCCAGAGATACCTCTCTAATACTCGGAGTGACAAATCCTAATCTTGATCTATGCCAACTCAACAAACACCTTCGGAGATACCTGTAGAGCATCTTTATGATCACCCAGTTACGTTGTGAGGTTTGATAGCACACAAGGTATTCCTCCGGTATCCGGGAGTTGCATAATCTCATAGTCGAAGGAATATGTATTTGACATGAAGAAAGCAATAGCACTAAAACGGAACAATCATTATGCTAAGATAACGGATGGGTCTTGTCCATCACATCATTCTCCTAATGATGTGATCCCGTTATCAGATGACAACTCATGTCCATGGTTAGGAAACCTTAACCATTTTTATCAACGAGCTAGTCTAGTAGAGGCTTACTAGGGACATGATGTTTGTTTATGTATTCACACATGTATTTAAGTTTCCGATTAATACAATTCTAGCATGAATAATAAACCTTTGTCATGAATAAGGAAATATAAAATAACAACTTTATTATTGCCTCTAGGGCATATTTCCTTCGGTCTCCCACTTGCACTAGAGTCAATAATCTAGTTCACATCGCCATGTGATTTAACACCAATAGTTAACATCGTCATGTGATTAACACCCATAGTTCACATCGCCATGTGACCAACACCCAAAGGGTTTACTAGAGTCAATAATCAGTTCACATCGCCATGTGATTAACACCCAAAGAGTACTAAGGTGTGATCATGTTTTGCTTGTGAGAGAAGTTTAGTCAACGTGTATGTCACATTCAGATCCGTATGTATATTTGCAAATTTCTATGTCTACAATGCTCTGCATGGTGCCACTCTAGCTATTGCTCCCACTATCAATATGTATCCAGCATCCGAATTGGTGTCATCCGAATTGGGGTCAAAGCTTGCATCGGCGTAACCCTTTACGACAAACTCTTTATCACCTCCATAACCGAGAAATATTTCCTTAGCCCTCTTAGGTAACTAAGGATAAATTTTGACCGATGTCCAGTGATCTACTCCTGGATCACTATTGTACCCCCTTGCCAAACTCATGGCAAGGTACACAATAGGTCTGGTACACAGCATGGCATACTTTATAGAACATATGGCTGAGGCATAGGGAATGTCTTTCATTCTCTCTCTATCTTCTGGCATGGTCGGGTTTTGAGTCTTACTCAACTTCATACCTTGCAACACAGATAAGAACCCTTTCTTTGACTGACCCATTTTTGAACTTTTTCAAAACTTTGTCAAGGTATGTGCTTTGTGAAAGTCTTATTAAGCGTTTTGATCTATCCTTATAGACCTTGATGCTCAATATATAAGTAGCTTCACCGAGATCTTTCATTGAAAAAACTTGTTTTCAAGTATCCTTTTATGCTATCCAGAAATTCTATATCATTTCCAATCAACAATATGTCATCCACATATAACATCAAAAATGCTACAGAGCTCCCACTCACTTTCTTGTAAATACAGGCTTCACCATAAGTCTGTATAAAATCATATGCTTTGATCACCTCATCAAAGCGTATATTCCAACTCCGAGATGCTTGCACCAGTCCATAGATGGATTGCTGGAGCTTGCATACTTTGTTAGCACCTTTAGGATCGACAAAACCTTCTGGTTGCATCATATACAACTCTTCTTTGAGATATCAATTAAGGAATGCAGTTTTGACATCCATTTGCCAGATTTCATAATCATAAAATGTGGCAATTGATAACATGATTCGGACGGACTTAAGTATCGCTACGGGTGAGAAAGTCTCATCGTAGTCAACTCCTTGAACTTGTCGAAAACCTTTTGCGACAAGTCGAGCTTTGTAGACAGTAACATTACCATCAGCGTTAGTCTTCTTCTTGAAGATCCATTTATTCTATATGTCTTGCCGATCATCGGGCAAGTCCACCAAAGTCCACACTTTGTCCTCATACATGGATCCTATCGCAGATTTCATGGCCTCAAGCCATCTGTCGGAATCTGGGCTCATCATAGCTTCTTCATAGTTCATAGGTTCGCCTTGGTCTAGTAACATGACTTCCAGAACAGGATTACTGTACCACTCTGGTGCGGATCATGCTCTGGTTGACGTACAAAGTTCAGTAGTAACTTGATCTGAAGTTTCATGATCATCATCATTAGCTTCCTCTCTAGTTGGTGTAGGCATCACGGGAACGGTTTTCTGTGATGAGCTACTTTCCAATTAGAGAGAAGGTACAACTACCTCATCAAGTTCTACTTTCCTCCGACTCACTTCTTTCGAGACAAACTCCTTCTCTAGAAAGGATCCATTCTTAGCAACATAGATCTTGCCTTCGGATCTGTGGTAGAAGGTGTACCCAATTGTTTCCTTAGGGTATCCTATGAAGACGCACTTCTCCGATTTGGGTTCGAGTTTATCAGGCTGAAGCCTTTTGACATAAGTGTCGCAACCCCAAACTTTAAGAAACGACAGCTTAGGTTTCTTGCCAAACCATAGTTCATATGGTGTCATCTCAACGGATTTAGATGGTGCCCTATTTAACGTGAATGCGGCTGTCTCTAATGCATATCCCCAAAACGATAGTGGTAAATCGGTAAGAGATATCATAGATCGTACCATATCTAATAAAGTACGGTTACGACGTTCGGACACACCATTATGCTATGGTGTTCCAGGTGGCGTGAGTTGTGAAACAATTCCACATTGTTTTAAATGAAGGCCAGACTCGTAACTCAAATATTCGCCTCTGCGATCAGATCGAAGAAACTTTATTTTCTTGTTACGATGATTCTCCACTTCACTCTAAAATTCTTTGAACTTTTCAAATGTTTCAGACTTGTGTTTCATCAAGTAGATATACCCATATCTACTCAAATCATCTATGAAGGTCAGAAAATAATGATACCCGCGTGCTTCAACACTCATCGGATCGCATACACCGGTATGTATTATTTCCAATAAGTTATTAGCTCGCTCCATTGTTCCGGAGAACTGAGTTTTAGTCAACTTGCCCATGAGGCATGGTTAGCAAGTATCCAATGATTGATAATCAAGTGATTCCAAAAGTCCATCCTTATGGAGTTTCTTCATGCGCTTTACACCAATATGACCTAAACAGCAGTGTCACAAGTATGTTGAATTATCATTATCAACTTTGCATCTTCTGGCATCAATATTATGAATATGCGTATCAACTACGATCGAGATTCAATAAACCATTCAGATTGTGTGTATGACCATAGAAGGTTTTATTCATGTAAACAGAATACCAATTATTCTCTGACTTAAATGAATAACCGTATTGCAATAAACATGATCTAATCATATTCATGCTCAACGCAAACACCAAATAACATTTATTTAGGTTTAACACTAATCCCGAAGGTATAGGGAGCGTGCGATGGTGATTGTATCAACCTTGGAATCACTTCCAACACACATCATCACCTCGCCCTTAACTAGTCTCTTTTTATTCTGCAACTCCTGTTTTGAGTTACTAATCTTAGCAACTAAACCGGTATCAAATACCCAGGGGTTATTACGAACACTAGTAAAGCACACATCAATAACAAATATCCTTTGTTCACTTTGCAATCCTTCTTGTCCGCCAAGTATTTAGGGCAGTTTCGCTTCTAGTGACCATTCCCATTGCAGTAGGGGCACTCAATTTCAGGCTTAGGTCCAGCTTTGGGCTTCTTTACGGGAGTGGCAACTTGCTTGCCATTCTTCTTAAAGCTCCCTTTCTTTCCCTTGCCCTTTTTCTTGAAACTAGTGGTTTTTTTAACCATCAACACTTGATGCTCTTTCTTGATTTCTACCTTCGCCGATTTCAGCATCGCGAAGAGCTCGGGAATCGTTTTCGTCATCCCTTGCATATTATAGTTCATCACGAAGTTCTAGTAGCTTGGTGATAGTGACTAGAGAACTCTGTCAATCACTATCTTATCTGGAAGATTAACTCCCACTTGATTCAAGTGATTGTAGTACCCAGACATTCTGAGCACATGCTCACTGGTTGAGCTATTCTCCTCCATCTTGTAGGCAAAGTACTTGTCAGAGGTCTCATACCTCCCGACACGGGCATGAGTCTGAAATACCAGTTTCAGCTCTTGGGACATCTCATATGCTCCATGGCGTGCAAAACATTTTTTGAAGTCCCGATTCTAAGCCATAAAGCATGGCGCACTAAACTATAAAGTAGTCATCATATCGAGCTTGCCAAACGTTCATAACATCTGCATCTGCTCCTGCAATAGTTCTGTCACCTAGCGCTGCATCAAGGACATAATTCTTCTGTGCAGCAATGAGGATAATCCTCATATCACGGGCCTATTCCACATTATTGCTACTATCATCTTCCAACTTAGTTTTCTCTAGGAACATATCAAAAACAGGGAAGCTACAACGCGAGCTATTGATCTACAACATTATTTGCAAATACCATCAGGACTAAGTTCATGATAAATTTAAGTTCAATTAATCAAATTACTTAAGAACTCCCACTTAAATAGACATCCCTCTAGTCATCTAAGTGATACGTGATCCAAATCAACTAACCCATGTCTGATCAACACGTGAGATGGGGTAGTCATCAATGGTGAACATCTCAATGTTGATCATATCTACTATATGATTCACGTTCGACCTTTCGGTCTTAAGTGTTCCGAGGCCATGTTTGTACATGCTAGGCTCATCAAGTTTAACCCAAGTATTCTGCATGTGTAAAATTGTCTTACACCCATTATATGTGAACGTAGAGTCTATCACACACGATCATCACGTGGTGTCTCTAAACGACGAACTGTAGCAACGGTGCATACTCAGGGAGAACACTTTTACCTTGAAATTTAGTGAAGGGATCATCTTATAATGCTACCGTCGTTCTAAGCAAAATAAGATGCATATAAGATAAACATCACATGCAATCAAAATATGTGACATGATATGGCCATCATCATCTTGTGCTTTTGATATTCATCTCTAAAGCATCGTCATGATCTCCATCGTCACCGGCTCGACACCTTGATCTCCATCATTGCGTCGTGGTCGTCTCGCCAACTATTGCTTCTACAACTATTGCTAACTCGTAGCGATGAAGTAAAGCAATTACATGGTGTTTTCATTTCATACAATAAAGAGACAACCATAAGGCTCCTGTCGGTTGCCGATAAATTTACAAAACATGATCATCTCATACAACAACGTATATCACATCATGTCTTGACCATATCACATCACAACATACCCTGCAAAAACAAGTTAGACGTCCTCTACTTTGTTGTTGCAAGTTTTACGTGGCTGCTACGGGTTTCTAGCAAGAACCGTTCTAACCTACGGCAAAAACCACAACGGTGATTTGTCAAGTTTGCTATTTTAACCTTCTTCAAGGACCGGCCACAGTCAAATTCGATTCAACTAAAGTAGGAGAAACAGACACCCGCCGGCCACCTTTATGCAAAACTAGTTGCATGTTTGTCGGTGGAACCGGTCTCATGTGCGTGGACATGTAAGGTTGGTCCGGGCCACTTCATCCCACAATATTGCCGAACCAAAATAAGATGTTGGTGGTAAGCAGTATGACTATCACCACCCACAACTCTTTGTGTTCTACTCGTGCATATCATCTGCGCATGGACCCGGCTCATGATGCCACTGTTGGGAAACGTTGCATGGAAAACAAAAAAAATTCTACGCACACGCAAGATCTATCAAGGAGATGCATAGCAACGAGAGGGGGAGAGTGTATCTATGTACCCTCGTAGACCGTAAGCGAAAGCGTTTTACAATGCGGTTGATGTAGTCAAACTTTCTTCGCGCTCCAACCAATCTAGTACCGAACGCACGGCACCTCCGCGTTCTGCACACGTTCAGCTCGGTGACGTCCTCGGCCTTCTTGATCCAGATAGACGGTGAGGTAGTAGATGAGTTCCGGCAGCACGACGGCGTGGGACGGTGATGGTGAAGTTATCTCCACAGGGCTTCGCCTAAACACTACGAAAATATGACCGGGGGTGTAAACGGTGGAGGGGGGCGCTGAGGGAGTCCTAGATTATGGGGTCCTTGGGTGTCCGGGCTGTGTAGTATGGGCCGGACTGATGGGCCATGAAGATACAGGATAGGAGGCCTTCCTCTGTGTCCGGATGGGACTCTCCTTTCCGTGGATGGCAAGCTTGACGTCCGGATGTGTAGTTTCCTTTCTCTGTAAACCGACTTTGTACAACCCTAGGCCCCTCCGGTATCTATATAAACCGGAGGGGTTAGTCCGTAGAGGCTATCAGAATTTATATAGGCTAGACATCTAAGGTTTAGCCATTACGATCTCGAGGTAGATCGACTCTTGTAACCCCTATACTCATCAAAGTCAATCAAGCAGGAAGTAGGGTATTACCTCCATCAAAAGGCCCAAACCTGGGTAAACATCGTGTCCCCTTTGTCTCATGTTACCTTCGATCCTCAGACGCACAGTTCGGGACCCCCTACCCGAGATCGGCCGGTTTTGACACCAACATTGGTGCTTTCATTGAGAGTTCCACTGTGTTGTCAACGGCGGGATCGATGGATCGCCTTGTCATTAATGACAACATTATCTCTGGAGGGGCCCTAGCTCCGGGACAGGTCCTCCAGCTCGGTGGTTTCACCATGGGCGCCCGCGCGGCCGTTAAGCCAAAGGCAGCCCTCGAAATCGCTAAACATCGTCTTCGCATCGGCCTTGAACACCACGAAAAGATGGATCCATCAGATGTCTCGTCCTTATACGAGCTACTAGATCGCATCACCGCCCTGGGAGTTGCAATAGACTACGATCGGATTGGGCCTAAACCCGATCAGAGGGAAATCAGGTCCCCACCGATCACCCATCTGGTAGCGGTCGTGGAGGAACAAGCCGAGAATACTTCTCCCCCTAAGTTAAAAACAAGCTATGTTCGGATTTACGAGTCCTGCGAGCCGGATACCCATCTTCGGGAAGAGACCTCATGTCCTCTGAACATAGAACAAGGCGTTGAGCCCAAAGGCCGCCAGGACACTCCGGATCGGCCGGTGACCTCGCAAATTCTTCAAACTCGGGATGCAATAGTGGGTCAAGGTTCGGATTTTAGCCCACCCACCCACCACAAGAAATATTCCACAAGCAATTCAGGTCCTCTAGATGTATGCGACCTTATGTATGTTCAGCAGCAACCTGAGGAAACGATCCATCACTTTTGGGCCAGATTCCTCCTTGTTAAAAACAAGATCAAAGATTGATGCGACGATGACGCGGTTTCAGTATTTTGTCGCAACTGTATGGACGAGGGAATCCTTAACGCCCTCAACCGCCGCCGCATATTGCACTTTGCAGATTTGGCACACATCGTACAGAAGTACTGCGCAATGGAAAGCACATGGAAGGCCTAGACAACTCGATGGGAACCTCCTGCCTTCAAGCAGCCCACCGGACGGACAAAAAGGTTGCACCCTTACGGGGCACCTGATCACCATCTCATGGACAAAAAAGTCAAGTCCTTCACGAGACACAGAACTGTCCTTGACGACCTGCTCGATAAACCCTGTCAGATACATACGACGCCGAATACCGAACCAACACATAGCTTTCGGGCATGTTGGGTACTCCGGCAGGTAGCGAAGAGCGGCGAGGCCATCCTCCCCAACATTACTCCAGAGAGGCACTCTTCGGAGGATGCCAATCTTAACGTTTTTACGATCTTCGAGACCTTTTCTTCCAACAACCGGCGCAAAAGGGCATTACGCGACCTTGCCGAAGTCAACCGGCACTACTGCAGGATGCTGCTAACACGACACTGCGATCAGAGACCCTTCGACGAAACTGTGTGCGATGCCATAATCGCAAACAGTGGTGTAAAAACCCGTCAAAAAGGTGCAAAACGTTTGCGATGGAGGATGCATCAAACACGGTTCAAATTTTAGTTGCGTGTGCGATGCAGGGCATATAGGTTCAGCTCAATTAACTGTTTGCGATGAGGAGGAACAAAAGAAACGGGCAGCCAGATGAAGGTGTGTGCGATGTACAGCATACAGTTCACTCGGATGAACTGTTTGTGATTAGGCAACACAAAAGAAACGGTCAGCCAGATCAAGGTGCGTGCGATATACGGCATGCGGTTCACTCGGATGAACTGTTTGCGTTGAGACATGAGAACAGAAATGGTTCAACTTAACAAAATGTGTGTGATACGCGGCAAACAGGTCTGTAATCGGAAACGTGTGCGAAGATCGATAACAACACAGACGATTACTGCTAACAAGCCGTGTGTGTTGTGAGCAAACGATTGCTGGTATATGATAATCCCCAAGTGTAGGGAATCATCGTAGCAATTTCAAAAGGTGGAAGTGATAAGTATGGAGTGTCGAACCCACAAGGAGCTAAAGGCAAGATCAATATTCTCTCAAGCCCTATCCACCACTGATACGACTCTACGTACACCGAACGTTTGCTTCCAACTAGAAACGAGATATAAAACTACGTTGTGGGTATGAAGAGGATAACTTTGCATGGTATCAGAGAGCTAAAATATAAAAGTAGGTTCTGTTACAATAAAGTTAGAATATATTACTAAATATTATAAATAGCGAGTGTGGAATAATGGTGGATCGGTGTGCGGAATTATCCTAGGCAATTGTTAATAAGACCGGTAGTCGTCATTGCAATTTCATATGAGGGAGAGGCATAAGCTAACATACTTTCTCTACTTGGATCATATGCACTTATGATTGGAACTCTAGCAAGCATCCGCAACTACTAAAGATCATTAAGGTAAAACCCAACCATAGCATTAAAGCATCAAGTCCTATTTATTCCCATACGCAACAACCCCCTTACTCGGGTTTGTGTTTCAGTCACTCACCAACCCACTATAAGCGAATCATGAACGTATTGCAACACCCTACAGCGGGAATCCCTCACGCTTGCGCGACACGGAGGGCACCATAGGACAGCACCAAAATAAAACATACAACTCGTACCAATCTAGATCATCAATCAACCCAAAGACAAAGGATATCTACTCAAAACATCATAGGATGGCAACACATCATTGGATCATAATATGTGGCATAAAGCACCATGTTCAAGTAGGGATTACAGCGGGGTGCAGGTGAGTGGACCGCTTAAAAGAGATGAGGATGGTGATGTTGATGAAGACGATCACCGCGGTGATGATTCCCCTCCTCCATGGCCTCCGGTGATGATGGCCCCCTCCAGTAGGGTGCCAGAGAGGGCCTAGATTGATTTCTCGTGGCTACATAGGCTTGCGGCGGTGGAACTTCCGATCTAGGTTTCTTTCTGGAAGTTTGGGTATATATGAGAGGTGTTGGTGTTGAGAACAAGTCAGGGGGGTCTCCGGGCTGTCCACGAGGCAGGGAGGCGCGCCCAGGGGGGTGGGCGCACCCCCACCCTCGTGGGCAGCCCGGGACTCTTCTGGCCCAACTCTTTGACTCCGTGGCCTTGTTCTGGTCCAAAAATAAGCTCTGTCAAGTTTCAGGTCAATTGGACTCCGTTTGGTTTTCCTTTTCCGCGATACTCTAAAACAAGGAGAAAACAGAAACTAACACTAGGCTCTAGGTTAATAGGTTAGTCCCAAAAATCATATAAAATAGCACATAAATGCATATAAAACATCTAAGATGGATAATATAATAGCATGAATACTTCATAAATTATAGATACATTGGAGACGTATCAGCATCCCCAAGCTTAATTCCTGCTCGTCCTCGAGTAGGTAAATGATAAAAGAAATAATTTATGAAGTGTGCATGCTAGCAAGTGCACAAGTTTGATCAATGATAATTTCAATCACTTTTTCTAGCATCAATACATGTCATAACAGTAGCTCATCTTGTAAAACTTTTCATGATCAAGTAACAAGCTATTCACATGTTAAAGTATAGATCCTAAACTTTCTTGAAAATTAACAAACAATGCTCTTAGTCATCAAACAATTGCAATTCATCTTATTTTCAGGAAGGGTCTATGTCAGAGCTTTGATTCAGCAAACTCCACATACTCAACTATCATTTAATCTTTCACAATTTGCTAACACTCATGTGATATTTATGGGTTCAAAGTTTTAATCGGACACAGAGAAAGATAGGGGCTTATAGTTTCGCCTCCCAACCTTTTACCTCAAGGGTAATGTCAACAATAATAACTCATGAAAACCTACATCCAAGTAGATATATATATCCGGATCGCTCCAACACAAAGTGCTTGCCAAAGGAAAAAGTGTAAAAAGGAAAGGTGATGATCACCATGAATCTTGCATAAGGTAGAAGATAAAAGTAAAAGATAGGCCCTTCGCAGAGGGAAGCAGAGGTTGTCATGCGCTTTTATGGTTGGATGCACAAAATCTTAATGCAAAAGAACGTCACTTTATATTGCCTCTTGTGATAAAGACCTTTATTATGCAGTCTGTCGCTTTTATTTCTTCCCTATCACAAGTTCGTATAAAGCTTATTTTCTTCGCACTAATAGATCATACATATTTAGAGAGCAATTTTTATTGCATGCACTGATGACAACTTACTTGAAGGATCTTACTCAATCCATAGGTAGGTATGGTGGACTCTCATGGCAAAACTAGTTTAAGGGATATTTGGAAGCACAAGTAGTATCTCTACTTGGTGCAAAGAGTTTGGCTAGCATAAGGGGGAAAGGCAAGCTCGGCATGTTGGATGATCCATGACAATATACTTTATTTCGGATATAAGAAAACATAACCCATTACGTTGTCTTCCTTGTCCAACATCAGCCTTTTAGCATGTCATATTTTATGAGTGCTCACAATTACAAAAGATGTCCAAGATAGTATATTTATATGTGAAATCTCTCTTCCTTCAATATTCTTTCATGAATTGTTCAAGTGACCAATTCTACGTTTGCTAACTTTCAATGAGTTTACTACCTATACTTATTATGTGTGAAGTCATTACTCCCCCATGTTATAAGCATATGAAACACATATAAATTCAGATTTATGACATTCAATTCATTTAACCATTTACTCATAGGATATTCGTGAAGCACATGAGTAAATGACAAACTACTCCAAAAGGTATAAGTGAAGAACACTGGGTAGTCAAGTAATTAAATAGCCATGGGAGGATTCTTTTTCATTCAATAATTCAGATCCAATGATTTTATTCAAACAGCAAGTAAAAATGAAAATACGCTCCAAGCAAAACACATATCATGTGACGAATAAAAATATAGCTCCGAGTAATTAAGGTATACCGATAGTTTTGAAGACGAAAGAGGGGATGCCTTCCGGGGCACCCCAAGCTTAGGCGCTTGAGTCTTCCTTGAATATTACCTTGGGGTGCCTTGGGCATCCCCAAGCTTAGGGTCTTTCCACTCCTCATTCTCCTCATATCGATATCTCACCCAAAGCTTGAAAACTTCAATCACACAAAACTTAACGGAACTTCGTGAGATAGGTTAGTATGATAAAGTGTGAACCATTCACTTTGGTACTGTAAAAGACAAGTTTCATAATTTTTCTCACACAATGCCTACTGCACCATCATTTCTACAATTTATATTGAGAAATATAAGTCAAAGAAACTAGAAAAGAAGCAAACTATGGAACGAAAACAGAATCAGAAACAGAACAGTCTGTAATGATCTGAACATAAACCATACTTCTGCTACTCCAAAAATTATGAAATAAATTGGTGGACGTGATTAATTTGTCTATTAATATTCTTCAAAAAGAATCAAATTAAAATCACTCTTCTGTCAAAAAATGGCAGCTAATCTCGTGAGCGCAAAGTTTCTGTTTTTTACAGCAAGATCACATTAACTTTCACCCAAGTCTTCCCAAAGGTCTTACTTGGCACTTTATTGAAACAAAAGCTACAAAACATGATTACTACAGTAGCTTAATCATGTAGACACACAAAAACAATAAGGGTAAATATTTGGTTGTCTCCCAACAAGCGCTTTTCATTAATGCCTTTTAGCTAGGCATGATGATTTCAATGATGCTCACATAAAAGATAGGAATTAAAACATAAAGAGAGCATCATGAATAATATGACTAGCATATTTAAATCTAACCCACTTCCTATGCCTAGGGATTTTGTGATCACATAATTTATAGGAACAAGAATCAGCTAGCATAGGAAGGCAAAACAAGTATAACTTCAAAACTTTAAGCACATAGAGAGGAAACTTGATATTATTGCAACTCCTATAAGCATATATTCCTCCCTCATAATAATTTTCAGTAGCATCAAGAATGAATTCAACAATATAACCATCACATAAGGCATTCTTTTCATGATCTACAAGCATAGAAAAATTTCTACTCTCCACATAAGCAAAATTCTTCTCATTCGGAAAAGTGGGAACACTAATTCCTAAAGTTGACACTCTTCCAAACCCACTTTAGATGATAGTATTATTCATACTCCAAAAGATATAAGTGAAGTTCATGGAGCATTCTACAATTAATATAGGTTAACCAATATCCAAGCTCAAAATGTATAAGTGAAGCACACAAAGCATTCTATAAAACCATACTCAAAAGATTTAAGCGAAGCACAAAGAGCAATTCTATAAGGTTATACTTAAAAGATATAAGTGAAGCACATGAAGTATTTTATAAATTGATGAAGGTACATATCATACTAGCATGGTTCTTGAAGAAAAAGAAAAACACAAAGGACACAAATCATGTGAACAAAACAAAAACCGAGGTATACCGATATTTGTTGAAGAAGAAAGATGGGATGCCAACCGGGGCATCCCCAAGCTTAGATGCTTGAGTATCCTTTGAAATATTTACTTGGGGTGCCTTGGGCATCCCCAATCTTGAACTCTTGCCTCTCTTTATTCTTCCCATATTGATAGCTCCTCGAGCTTCGAACACTTCATCCACACAAAACTTTAACAAAAACTTTGTGAGATCCGTTAGTGTAATAAAGCAAACTACCACTTTAAGTTACTGTAATGAACTCATTATTTATTTATATTGGTGTTAAACCTACTGTATTCCAACTTCTCTATGGTTCATAAACTCCATTACTAGCCATAGATTCATCAAAATAAGCAAACAACACACGAAAAACAGAATCTGTCAAAAAACAGGACAGTCTTAGGTAATATGGAAGTTTAGTAAACTTCTGTGACCCCAAAAATTATGAAATAAATTTGACAATTTGAACAATTTTTACAGAAGTAATTTGCAAAAGGTTTCAGACCCATTTGACCTTCCAGTAAAAAATGTAAAATCACGCGCTACAGCCTAAGTTTCTGTTTTTATTCTGCACATAGTAAACAAGCAATCCAACCATCCTAAAACCAAAGCTTGGCACATAATTTTTATAATACAATGGATATACACAAGGGTATAATTATTGACAGAGAAACTTCCATGAAAAATTCTACATTTTTTCCGTGAGCATGAACACAAGTGCTCAAGGTCGACCCTCACTTCTTCAATGCATAACTTTCCAATCACTTCTCTTTTTGAAATACTTTTTTAGGCATGAGAGGCAAGTAATTTTTTTTGTATTTTCATTATTTTTATAAAAAATTGTATGTTTCACCCACAACTAAACAGAAACAAAAAGGAAAAACAAAATCTACTTAGTGAATAAAGCAAACAAGCACACACGAGAATATCAATCCCACGCTATTGCTCCACGGCAACGGCGCCAGAAAAGAGCTTGATAATCCCCAAGTGTAGGGAATCATCGTAGCAATTTCCAAAGGTGGAAGTGATAAGTATGGAGTGTCGAACCCACAAGGAGCTAAAGGTAAGATCAGTATTCTCTCAAGCCCTATCTACCACTGATACGACTCTACGTACACCGAACGTTTGCTTCCAACTAGAAACGAGATATAAAACTACGTTGTGGGTATGAAGAGGATAACTTTGCATGGTATCGGAGAGCTAAAATATAAAAGTAGGTGCTGTTATCATAAAGTTAGAATATATTACTAAATATTATAAATAGCGAGTGTGGAATAATGGTGGATCAGTGTGCGGAATTATCCTAGGCAATTGTTAACAAGACCGGTAGTCGTCATTGCAATTTCATATGAGGGAGAGGCATAAGCTAACATATTTTCTCTACTTGGATCATATGCACTTATGATTGGAACTCTAGCAAGCATCCGCAACTACTAAAGATCATTAAGGTAAAACCCAACCATAGCATTAAAGCATCAAGTCCTCTTTATTCCCATACGCAACAACCCCCTTACTCGGGTTTGTGTTTCAGTCACTCACCAACCCACTATAAGCGAATCATGAACGTATTGCAACACCCTACAGCGGGAATCCCTCATGCTTGCGCGACACGGAGGGCACCATAGGACAGCACCAAAATAAAACATACAACTCGTACCAATCTAGATCATCAATCAACCCAAAGACAAAGGATATCTACTCAAAACATCATAGGATGGCAACACATCATTGGATCATAATATGTGGCATAAAGCACCATGTTCAAGTAGGGTTACAGCGGGGTGCGGGAGAGTGGACCCCTTAAAAGAGATGAGGATGGTGATGATGATGGCGATGTTGATGAAGACGATCACCGCGGTGATGATTCCCCTCCTCCATGGCCTCGGGTGATGATGGCCCCCTCCGGCAGGGTGCCAGAGAGGGCCTAGATTGATTTCTCGTGGCTACAGAGGCTTGCGGCGGCGGAACTTCCGATCTAGGTTTCTTTCTGGAAGTTTGGGTATATATGAGAGGTGTTGGCGTCGAGAACAAGTCAGGGGGTCTCCGGGCTATCCACGAGGCAGGGAGGCGCGCCCAGGGGGGTGGGCGCGCCCCCCACCCTCGTGGGCAGCCCAGGACTCTTCTGGCCCAAATCTTTGACTCCGTGGCCTTCTTCTGGTCCAAAAATAAGCTCCGTCAAGTTTCAGGTCAATTGGACTCCGTTTGGTTTTCCTTTTTTGCGATACTCTAAAACAAGGAGAAAACAGAAATTGGCACTGGGCTCTAGGTTAATAGGTTAGTCCCAAAAATCATATAAAATAGCATATAAATGCATATAAAACATCTAAGATGGATAATATAATAGCATGAATACTTCATAAATTATAGATACGTTGGAGACGTATCAGTATAGAATTGTGAGTGATTGATGAAAACATCACCGAAGGGTTCCATTGTTTAGTCCGTGTGCAATGTGATTTTCTTTGTCCGCTCAACATCTATGCTCTATCTACAGAGCATCAACATATATACTTAAAAAGATAGCATTGCATAACCAAATTAAGCATACAATTACACAAGTGATTACACACATAACATTTCCACACACCAAAGTAAGCATTTACATGCATACTAAAGTAGGAGAAACGAGGATCTAATCATCTACTTATTGTTGCGATGATGCTTGCCATTGCTCTGCTTCCGGCTGGATCCCTGGCCGTTTTGGGGAAGGAGGCACTTCCTCATGTCAACGATCCACCTGTACATGTCGTAGCTCGTGCACGCCTCCTTGGCCGCGTACACGACGTGAGCTTTGTCGAGTTTCTCCATCCAGGCCGAGTGTCAGGCATGCTTGTCCTTGTTGCGTGAATCCTTCATGTCTCTGTAGTAGGGGTCGATGATGGCCTCGGCGAGGTGAACCAGTGAGTCCTTCTCATGCTCCTTGCTGCCCCAGATCTTGTATTGGCCCTGGATGTCGACAAGATTCTGGCAGGCGATGCCCGAATTCTCGAGCGCCTTTACATCATTGGTGATGTCCACCATAGCGAACATGTAGTGGGGGCTGTTGACAAACCTGGCGAAACGCTCGCAAGGCCTTGTGGCCAAGCAGTAGTGGTAGATAAGGACGTGGTGGCGCACGCACATCTGGGTGATGGTAACCTTGGGACGAGACCCGGCATGAGCGCGGGTGTACTCGAGGTCGAACCCGACCACCTTGTACTTCTCCTCGGCAAGCAACAGCTCCATGATGTGGATGGAGTGCTCCACCCAGACCAGGTCGTTGGTGTACACCACCGAGAGGTCCATGAACCTTCTGTGGGTGTCCACCACGACATGCATGGTGAACTGCTGCTCGTCGTCGGCAGCCGCTCGGAGCGCCATTGGAGCTGCGCAGGATACCCTCTAAGAATTTCTCGTGGTGGGTGTGCTTCTTGCAATGGTGGGGCGCGATCGAAAGGTTGAAGAGACACAAGGGTTAAATGGCCGCTATAATAAATGGGGGCCGGCAGGCCTGTAATCGTCACGTCTTGTCACGACGTTCATAGCGGAGGATTCCAGTGCACGCTTGACAACACCGCACCGCACGCGTGGGCTCGAAGAGGCGCCAAATGTATTATCGGTGAGCCTGTTCCCGGGCTACCGTGTTGTTTACCGCGCAAGCTTCCCGCCCGGCTAGTTTGGCCACGCGTCGGCTAGAAAAGGGACAAATCATGGTCGTTTATTGGCAAAAAGCTTTGTAAAAACAAAGTGTCTGGAATGACTTCGGTCATAAGTTTACCCATGGGTGATGAGGTCAAAGTTACACAAAAGGGCGATGATGGACACTCGAGTGTGATAATTAATTCTACGCTCTATAGTGCACATGGTGGAAGAAACCAACTGTGTGCAATAATGTCGAAGATCGCAGTCGAGTTAGCTATACAGATCGTGTGCTGTGAGATCGACAAGGTAAACAGATTCGAGAATGGTTAATAAAATCTAAGACCATTGCATATTAAGGTCAAAATAGTGCTAGCAATATACGAGTCTCATACGATGCCAGTTCAACGATTGTACCACAAAAGATCGTGTTACAAGGTTCAAATTCTTGAGTTATATGGCTCAAATTCGAAGATTACAAGGTTCAAACTGATATTATAAATGAAATTCAGCTCATCAGCTGCAAACGCTCGCGCTGATCCGCTGAACATGGATACCAGAGAGGTTCAAACTAATATCACCGCTTCTAAGTCTGGTTTCGAAACCTCACAATTTTTGCAAAGGGGTCGTCAGCCACTAAGAAGTCATGTATGGCGTTGACACGATGACTTCCAATTACTCTGTCATCTGAAGTTCCAAAATGAAATTCAGCATTTTTGGAGCCTACTCCATTCTGCCGCAGGCGCCGGCGCTGATCAACAAACCATTCATTTTTGCGAAATAAATGTAGGGCAAACCTCATTTCCTTCAGCACCCTTGCTCTGAGAACAAAGAACCTGGCGAATATAATCTCCGGTAAGGTCCCTCGGTAGGAGTTCAAAGTAATTTCTGAGAGATCCAGATCTAGGCATTCAACGTGATTGTTATATTGTATCACATTATCCACCACTGGGCCTAATCTTATCTGCACAAGAAGAAAACGTGTTAGTGCCTACATGCAGTTTTGAACATTACTACATGACTATTTGGTTTGTAGGATTTGTAAAATGCACTAGCATGCCATCTTCGATCTGACATGATTAACATGGGCATTTGATTACATTCTAGAAAAAATGTAGCCTTCTTCACAAGAGGTTGGAGTGGATGAAAAGTTCCCTAAGAAAACTAGTACAGATGAATCCAAAGGAGAAATGCTTATTGATTGTAACCATATGGATCAAGCAACCAATATGGGGGGGGACATGTATGTACTGAAATCCTCCAAAAGAACCTTCAGAAATCGTAGTACATTGTCATTGTAAACTTGGAAAAAGGTGTCACAAATTGAACTCCCTTGTGGTTAACATTTAACAGGAAAGGAACATCACCACGATATATGGCTTCTCCAGGCACGGAAAGCATCTCAGGAAACTGACAACTTGCTCCAGGTTGGGGCCGATAGATTCTAGTGCCAAGACCTTCGCTGCGCGCAGTTTCGGGGTCAAGCTTGTCAGAATCATTTTCTGAATGATAGACGAACAAACATATTCAAAATTAGAAATAATGTTAATTTGTAGAAGGAGTGGTAGAAGGCAACTGTTGTACCTGAACGGGTGTGGATCCAATAACAAGTTCGGAGTATTTGTGAGACGAGTAGCCCACCATTGTCAATTTTGACGCAGAAATGACATTGATTCTTGTTGGACCTTCTTGATCAACTACAAGTAATCTCTCAAGTGCAGGTGTGTCCTCAATGACCATACCATGGTACACGTTTTGTGATGTCTTCCTGCCGCACCAGCAACACACATAAATAGTCCGGAGAGTCATGGAGGTGATGTGGAAGGTACTCAACCCAGTGATCGCCTGAAGACGAATGTACTCGAGTGCAGTACAGCCATGGAACAGGCGCTCCATGTCACCGTTTGAGAGGCAGACGGCGACGAGCTCGAGGTGCTTCAGTCGTGGTAGAATAAGAGCGGGCGCGTCATTAAGTGGGGGGGTGGAATGGCAGTTCCTGAACTTGGCGACGCACAGCGTGGGCACGAGGCGGAGTGCGGACGTTGGCAGCGACTGCATATGCCCATCATCAAAAGTAAGCTCCTCGAGCTGATCTAGGGCGGGGGATCGGAACTAGTCGTCAAGCTTGGCTCGGTCCTTGCCGTTGGAACGGAACTTGCCCATTCTAAGGCCTTTGGTTGGGCCAAGGTGACTGCCGAGGATCTTGGAGAAGGCATCCAAGCTTTTGCGATAGCCATGGAAGAGCTCGTGGGTGTCGAGATGAGGTCGAGAGGGCTGGAGTTCCATAGGGGGCGCCACCGCCGGGAAATGACGGTTGTCAGCGCCCCATATTTGATTGGGAGGAGGGAGATGGTGACTCTCAACATATCATCGGGGAGGCTGCTGATGAAGTCTAGGCCTGCTGGAGTCGCTTGCGGTTCTAGCTTGCCCCGCCTCCGCTTGTTGGCAGCCCGGTTCTCCACCTCCGGAGTCTCCTTGTCAGCGGCGCTTTCTGATAGAAATGGGAGTACAGGGAATATTTAGTTAAAACAGGGCAATAGAAAAGTGTATTGGTAACTAGAAGTTATTAGGTAGGAATATAGTAAGAAAAGGGAATAACAATTGGTTGCTTAAATACTACACAATTCATTTGACATTGCTGGGTAAGTCAACATGCAGATAGTTGAAAACAAAACTTACTTCGAACAAAGTCTGGACGGATGATTTTGTCGGGGAAGTTAGCATATATCTCATGACCAGGCCCTTTTATGTGCAGTGCAATTTTAGTGCCAGCTTTCAGTACATAAAACTTAGAAATTTCTTTCCAAAAGCCAGTGCCAAAATAGGAGTCACCACGTTCATCAAGTCTTACAGTAGCAACGATTGTAAATCCATGGTTTGTGTGCAGTATGACATCCGTGCAGCCTTGATCTATGTAAAGGGAAAAATTGTGCACTACATAATCTGTTGCATAGCAAGGGATGTGCTACAGAAAATGGTAGGATTGTTAAAGAAAATATGGTAACATGCAAATATGGGCCCAAATTGAAAGAACCATACAATAGTTGAAATCGAAGGACAAAAATCTATAATTAAATAGATAGGGTAAGCATGATGTCATGGAAATATGAGAGTAATCGAAAGAACAATACATCATTAATTTGCCTAACATAGAAAGAAGAGGGGGGAAATCCCCTTTGACGTATATGGTGCATGTGGCACCTTTTATCCAAATGTAGCAATATTTAGAATATGTTCAGGAAAGTAGGCCATGCCAACCGATTTAGGGTGAGATTGAACATACCGTGCGCGTCCTTAAGTTATCTAGTACGGTGAGATGGAATCTCTGGCAGAGGTCGCAAAGTCCTGAAGTATCGGCGCACTGTACATTCTATGAATGAAAGAAAACCCTCAAATCAGCTCGAATAAAAATGAATTCACGGCGATTTCTGCCGGGTGATTAAAGGAGGCAGATGAACTGGGATAAGAGATGAGATAATATCTCATTAAATTAGTTACCTTGTCGTCCATGAGAAAGAACCCTCAGTACGGCAGATTCCCCAACCGAGCAGAGCCGGGTCGACCGCGAGCAGCGTCGAGAAAGTCGATGGCGATAGGCGGCGGCAAGCGGAAGTGGCGAAATATGGTGGGCTTTGCCGGCAGCCTGGCGGCGGCAGGCGTTGAGCTAAGTGTTTACCGCCGCGATAGGTGGTGCCATGGCATAGACGCAGAGGAGCTTGTGCAGGTGTGAATGGGGAACGTACCAGGGGGGTGGCGGGCGGGGTGAGGGTTTTTGTGACGTGGGGATGGTGAGGGTTTTCTTTTTTCTTTTTCTAATTGGGTGGTGAGGGTTTTCTGTCTCACAAAGAATTTTGGGGGCGACGGTTTGCTAGAGCTAACCATGTGTGATTGACACAACAGGCAAAATGAAAGTTATTGCACATGGTTCCAATTTTGGGAACCGTGTGTGATTGATGTACTACCTCCGTCCTGGTTTATTGGTCCCCCTTTGTAATTTTTACCAAATTTTGACCAAATATTTAACATACTCAGACATAGATAATAAGCGTACACATAGATAAGCATAGTTCAACCATAAGTACATAGTTCAACCGTCATTAAGCATACTCAAGTGTACATAGTTTGCTCCATCCCACATCTCATCTCACATGCCGGCACGATCCTGAAGCTTCTCCAGGTACTCGGCGTACGCACCATGCGCCACCCTGCGAGAATACTTCTGCTTGAAGGAGCTAATGGCCCGTCCTCTTGCATGCGCCAGAACACTTAGATACACGTCATGAAGCTTCTGGTTGCAAAATGGGCATCGATAGCCGCCGTTCCAGGTCCTAATATGCCTGTTATGCATTCCCGCATAAAGCTCCCTCAGGATTTGCCACTTGTACCTCCTCTGGCCATCTTCATCCTCGCTGTCCACATCGTCAGACAACACCTATACAATAGTAAAACAAATTTCGCATCAAATCAATGATTACATGCCGTGAAGTAGGATTAGGAATTTATGGCTATTTATTTATACATATCCTGAGATTATGGTTCGATTTTTAAGCACAGTCGTCTATGTACAGACCAATCTTGAAGAAAATAATGGCACGGACATATGTAGGTCATTCAAAATCAATTGTCAAGTCCTGGCTAGGAATTATTAGCACGAACACTAACCCTAGTCAGATTACTAGCAGAAATCATTTGCAAAGATGAGACAACTAATCACTTATCACTTGTACCATTCAAACAATCAATACACTACACGGATCTAACGAAACTTACTCAGATTTCATGGATTGGGAGAACATAACCATATGATTTCTATTCCAAAAAGAGGGAGGCAGGAGTAACCAGAGAAACCCTATGATCTATTTGACACATAAATGGGTATAGATGACTAACCAGCTGTCGGTCGTCGTCGGAGTCATCGCCGGAGTGGTCATCGGAGTCGTCGCCGGCGTTGTCACCGGAGTCGGTGTGGAACTCCACCTCTGGTTGTGGAAGCTCAACGCGATCGACGACGTCAGGGTGCAGCGATAACTCACCGACGGTGACGGCAACCTCTGTCTCCATCTTCACACCGTGCTCCGGTGCTTTAGCAGCCCCGGCGTCGCCACTCCCTTCGATGGGGAACTTCGGCGGCATCCTCATACACTGACGGCTTTGAGGACTGAGAGCGGCGTCGAGGATGCAAGCGGAGAGAGGATAGTGTGTGTGGCGAGGATGGGGGGTGCGGCCGCTTGGGCGCACCATTAATATGGAGTAGTGGGAGTTGTGGGAGAGAGGCGAGTGGCGGTCAAACCGATGGCTCGCCTCCTGGTGAGCCTGCGCATCGGACTGCTGGCATGCCTACCAAAGTTTCACATAGCTACTCGCACGCCTCCCGATGACACTGCGCAACGAGCACGCCTCCGTCAATTCACACACCTGCACGCACGCCTCCCCGTCTGCCTTCATGGCGGACTGCTCGCATGCATCCCGTCAACTCACGCCTGCTTGCACGGCACACGGGTCGCGCAGTGGCACGTATATTGTTTTTCTATTTGGATGATTAATGTTGCCGCTTTATTGCTTAACCGAAGCATGGCACGCATCCATTGTTGATCTAACGCTCATGGTTCGAATAAATAATCTTTGGGATATTGGTTCCCAATTATTAATAATCTCCCGTTTGTAATTAGATAAAGATTACATCAAAACTCATCTCAAATCTGACAAAAAAAGTACAATGCCACTTTGTATTGGTGTCCATATGACAACATGATAAGTTTCATGAACTTCAAATAAGTTTTGGATGTACTAGAATTTAAAAATCAAGATTCTCAATGTTTGAAATTTGTTGCACGGGGAGTGAACATGCACCCAGTGAGACACATGTGTTTTTGCAATCCATTTAGGTGCACTGCCACGTGTGCATGTGGCTCAAATTTGATTTTTGCACATTATACCTGTAGAAAATCAATCAATTAATGTACTAAAACGTCTTAATGATCTCTGTGATTTTTTTTGAAATTAAAACGTCCCTCCTTTGTTAACATATGTTCACCGTGGGATAATTAATTTAACATGCATCATAGTTGCGGTGGATTCGCTGTGTGTGTGTATGGGTGTGTGCGTCTGGGGGTGGCGGGTGGCTTGCAGTACACTACGAGTTGTGAGCCACCGTGTGGGTTGGCTGTTTTGTTAGGCAGGCCGGTGCCACATCAGAGTCGTGAAATTGTTATTTAAAACATTACACAACCCTTTCATACATACATGTTTTGGCCACATGCAGTCGATGGTTGTCCTACACGACACTCGATACTCGCGTGTGGCGCTTTCTATGGGCCCGCGAGGTCGTCGTCCATCACTTTGACGAACAACCGGTAGTGAGGTTAATTTGACCAGCAAGGTAGAATCTTTTTTGTTTGTGTTATGGTGGTATATAGTACGCGTCGAAGAGGTGGGAGGGGATCGACTAGCATATATACTATACATACGCGTCCGTGAACAAGTACACCTCACTCAGTGTCGGGACTTTTTGGTTTCCGAGGCACGTGCCACATCAAAATTGTGAAATTGGCTATTCAAACATCACACAACACCTTTTTGGGCCACATGCATGCACGCGGTGGTTATCCTAGCTAGGACACTCACGTGTGACGCTTCCATCTGTGGGCCCATGAGGCCATCGTCGATGCATGCATGCATCACTTTGACCTACATCGGGAGAGGTTAATTAGTTTCACCATCGATGAGGATTCTTTTGGGTTGTACATATATTACGGCAGGAGCATATAGTATGCGGTGAAGAGGGGGGAAGGGGACCATCATATGTAGTACGCTTCATGAACCTCGCTCTGTGTGGGTGCATGGTTTACGGTTTTTGAGGCATGTGGCACATCAAAGTTGTGCATTTTGGGTATTCAACATATATATGTTTGGCCCACATGCAAAGCGGTGGTGGTTGTCCTCTCGCACCCACTTAAGCGGTTATCAGCGATATCGATGCTTTCCATCTGTGGGCCCGCTTGGCCCATCACTACTTTTTGCCTGACAACAAGAGAGGTTAATTTGACTTAGGAGGGGATTATTATTTTTGCTCTGGGATGACATGCATGATACAGTGTGCGCACACACACATGCATGTGTACGCGTGAATCCCTCCCATCGAGTCGAAGTGGCTAGTACAACGACACATCATGAACCGATCTCGCTCTGTGTGGGGAGCTAGTGTACGATTTTTGACGCACGCGCCACATCAATGTTGTGAAATGGTATTCAAACATGCATGCACGCATCACCTCCATACATATGCATGTAGTGGTTGCCTTCGAACGGTACACTCCCTCGCGTGGTTATCGGCGACAAGCCTATATATTCGTGGGCCCGCGTGGACATCCATGATCACATTGACCAACAACACGATAGGTTACCATGGCGGATTCTTCATTTGGTTCGTGTTATCGTAGTATAGGTCATGGTGAGATTCAGACCTTAAGTTTGAGCGCATAGACTATGCACGCATGCATGCATGAATACCCGTCGTTGGCTTGAAGTGAGGTGTAACATACATATGCATCGTCAACCTAACCTTCACTCAGTGTGGGGATTTCTAGTTCGAAATCACGGTGCCACATCAAAGTTGTTCCATTGTTACTCAAAAACACACCTCTCCATACATATGTTTAGGCCACACGCATGTAGTGGTTATCTTCGGGGACTAGCTACTTGCGTGATTATTGGCGAGCTAGTCCATCTCCGGGGTCGCATGGACGGCCATCACTTTGACCAACAACAAGAGAGAGGTTGTACGACCAAGGTGGATTATTCTTGGTCCGTTTTACGATCCATCTTGGTGAGATATGCCTCTCTGGCCCGCCGAATGAAAGTGTGTGTGTGTGGGGGGGTTGCTACTTCACACTTTGCTAGGTGAACCTCGGTTGGGGGGGACATTCATTCATAGCTTAGGATTCCCTTCGTGGCGACACGAGGGGGGGCTGCTAGCTACTTCGCACTTTGCTAGGTGAACCTCGGTTGGGGGGCATGCATTCATTGTTGGGGATCGTAGCAGAATTTTAAAATTTCCTACGCATCACCAAGATCCATCTATGGAGTATACTAGCAACAAGGGGAAAGGAGTGCATCTACATACCCTTGTAGATCGCGAGCGGAAGCGTTCTAATGAACGGGGTTGATGGAGTCGTACTCGCCGTGATCCAAATCACCGATGACCGAGTGCCGAACGGATGGCACCTCCGCGTTCAACACACGTACGGAGCAGCGACGTCTCCTCCTTCTTGATCCAGCAAGGGGAAAGGAGAGGTTGATGGAGATCCGGCAGCACGACGGCGTGGTGGTGGAAGTAGCGGGATCCCGGCAGGGCTTCGCCAAGCGCAAGCGGGAGGGAGAGTTGTTGCAGGGGGAGAGGGAGGCGCCAAGGGCTAGGGTACAACAGCCCTCCCTCCCCCCTATATATAGGCCCCCTGGAGGGGGGGCGCCGGCCCTGGAACCCATCTACAAGGGGGGCGGCGGCCAGGGGGGAAACTTTCCCCCCAAGTCAAGTGGGGCGCCCCCACCCCCAGGGTTTCCAACCCTAGGCGCAGGGGGAGGCCCATGGGGGGCGCCCCAGCCCACTAAGGGCTGGTTCCCTTCCCACTTCAGCCCATGGGGCCCTCCGGGATAGGTGGCCCCACCCGGTGGACCCCCGGGACCCTTCCGGTGGTCCCGGTACAATACCGATAACCCCCGAAACTTTCCCGGTGGCCGAGACTGGACTTCCTATATATAATTCTTCACCTCCGGACCATTCCGGAACTCCTCGTGACGTCCGGGATCTCATCCGGGACTCCGAACAACTTTCGGGTTTCCGCATACTAGTATCTCTACAACCCTAGCGTCACCGAACCTTAAGTGTGTAGACCCTACGGGTTCGGGAGACATGCAGACATGACCGAGACGCCTCTCCGGTCAATAACCAACAGCGGGATCTGGATACCCATGTTGGCTCCCACATGTTCCACGATGATCTCATCGGATGAACCACGATGTCGAGGATTCAATCAATCCCGTATACAATTCCCTTTGTCAATCGGTATGTTACTTGCCCGAGATTCGATCGTCGGTATCCCAATACCTTGTTCAATCTCGTTACCGGCAAGTCTCTTTACTCGTACCGTAATGCATGATCCCGTGGCTAACTCCTTAGTCACATTGAGCTCATTATGATGATGCATTACCGAGTGGGCCCAGAGATACCTCTCCGTCATACGGAGTGACAAATCCCAGTCTCGATTCGTGCCAACTCAACAGACACTTTCGGAGATACCCGTAGTGCACCTTTATAGTCACCCAGTTACGTTGTGACGTTTGGCACACCCAAAGCACTCCTACGGTATCCGGGAGTTGCACGATCTCATGGTCTAAGGAAAAGATACTTGACATTGGAAAAGCTCTAGCAAACGAACTACACGATCTTTGAGCTATGCTTAGGATTGGGTCTTGTCCATCACATCATTCTCCTAATGATGTGATCCCGTTATCAATGACATCCAATGTCCATAGTCAGGAAACCATGACTATCTGTTGATCAACGAGCTAGTCAACTAGAGGCTTACTAGGGACACGTTGTGGTCTATGTATTCACACATGTATTACGATTTCCGGATAACACAATTATAGCATGAACAATAGACAATTATCATGAACAAAGAAATATAATAATAACCATTTATTATTGCCTCTAGGGCATATTTCCAACAGTCTCCCACTTGCACTAGAGTCAATAATCTAGTTACATTGTGATGAATCGAACACCCATAGCGTTCTGGTGTTGATCATGTTTTGCTCTAGGGAGAGGTTTAGTCAACGGATCTGCTACATTCAGGTCCGTATGTACTTTACAAATATCTATGTCTCCATTTTGAACACTTTCACGAATGGAGTTGAAGCGACGCTTGATATGCCTGGTCTTCCTGTGAAACCTGGGCTCCTTGGCAAGGGCAATAGCTCCAGTGTTGTCACAGAAGAGAGTCATCGGGCCCGACGCATTGGGAATCACCCCTAGGTCGGTAATGAACTCCTTCATCCAGACTGCTTCCTGTGCTGCCTCTGAGGCTGCCATGTACTCCGCTTCACATGTAGATCCCGCCACGACGCTTTGCTTGCAACTGCACCAGCTTACTGCCCCTCCATTCAAAATATACACGTATCCGGTTTGTGACTTCGAGTCATCCAGATCTGTGTCGAAGCTAGCATCGACGTAACCCTTTACGACGAGCTCTTCGTCACCTCCATAAACGAGAAACATATCCTTAGTCCTCTTCAGGTACTTCAGGATATTCTTGACCGCTGTCCAGTGTTCCATGCCGGGATTACTTTGGTACCTTCCTACCAAACTTACGGCAAGGTTTACATCAGGTCTGGTACACAGCATGGCATACATAATAGACCCTATGGCCGAGGCATAGGGGATGACACTCATCTTTTCTCTATCTTCTGCCGTGGTCGGGCATTGAGCCGTGCTCAATTGCACACCTTGCAATACAGGCAAGAACCCCTTCTTGGACTGATCCATATTGAACTTCTTCAATATCTTGTCAAGGTACGTACTCTGTGAAAGACCAATGAGGCATCTTGATCTATCTCTATAGATCTTGATGCCTAATATATAAGCAGCTTCTCCAAGGTCCTTCATTGAAAAACACTTATTCAAGTAGGCCTTTATACTTTCCAAGAATTCTATATCATTTCCCATCAATAGTATGTCATCCACATATAATAAGAGAAATGCTACAGAGCTCCCACTCACTTTCTTGTAAACACAGGCTTCTCCATAAGTCTGTGTAAACCCAAACGCTTTGATCATCTCATCAAAACGAATGTTCCAACTCCGAGATGCTTGCACCAGCCCATAGATGGAGCGCTGGAGCTTGCATACCTTGTTAGCATTCTTAGGATCGACAAAACCTTCCGGCTGCATCATATACAATTCTTCCTTAAGAAAGCCGTTAAGGAATGCCGTTTTGACGTCCATCTGCCATATCTCATAATCATAGTATGCGGCAATTGCTAACATGATTCGGACGGACTTCAGCTTCGCTACGGGTGAGAAAGTCTCATCGTAGTCAACCCCTTGAACTTGTCGATAACCCTTAGCGACAAGTCGAGCCTTATAGATGGTCACATTACCATCCGCGTCCGTCTTCTTCTTAAAGATCCATTTGTTTTCTATGGCTCGCCGATCATCGGGCAAGTCAGTCAAAGTCCATACTTCGTTTTCATACATGGATCCTATCTCGGATTTCATGGCTTCTAGCCATTTGTCGGAATCCGGGCCCGCCATCGCTTCTTCATAGTTCGAAGGTTCACCGTTGTCTAACAACATGATTTCCAGGACAGGGTTGCCGTACCACTCTGGTGCGGAACGTGTCCTTGTGGACCTACGAAGTTCAGCAGTAACTTGATCCGAAGCTTCATGATCATCATCATTAACTTCCTCCCCAGTCGGTGTAGGCACCACAGGAACATCTTCCCGCGCTGCGCTACTTTCCGGTTCGGAAGGGGTGACTATCACCTCATCAAGTTCCACTTTCCTCCCACTCAATTCTTTCGAGAGAAACTCTTTCTCCAGAAAGGACCCGTTCTTGGCAACAAAGATCTTGCCTTCGGATCTGAGGTAGAAGGTATACCCAATGGTTTCCTTAGGGTATCCTATGAAGACGCATTTTTCCGACTTGGGTTCGAGCTTTTCAGGTTGAAGTTTCTTGACATAAGCATCGCATCCCCAAACTTTTAGAAACGACAGCTTAGGTTTCTTCCCAAACCATAATTCATACGGTGTCGTCTCAACGGATTTCGACGGAGCCCTATTTAAAGTGAATGCGGCAGTCTCTAAAGCATAGCCCCAAAATGAGAGCGGTAGATCGGTAAGAGACATCATAGATCGCACCATATCCAATAGAGTGCGATTACGACGTTCGGACACACCGTTTCGCTGAGGTGTTCCAGGCGGCGTGAGTTGTGAAACGATTCCACATTTCTTAAGTGCGTACCAAATTCGTGACTTAAATATTCTCCACCACGATCTGATCGTAAGAACTTTATTTTCCTGTCACGTTGATTCTCAACCTCACTCTGAAATTCCTTGAACTTTTCAAAGGTTTCAGACTTGTGTTTCATTAGGTAGACATACCCATATCTACTTAAGTCATCAGTGAGAGTGAGAACATAACGATATCCTCCGCGAGCCTCAACACTCATTGGACCGCACACATCGGTATGTATGATTTCCAATAAGTTGGTTGCTCGCTCCATTGTTCCGGAGAACGGAGTCTTGGTCATCTTACCCATGAGGCATGGTTCGCACGTGTCAAATGATTCGTAATCAAGAGACTCCAAAAGTCCATCTGCATGGAGCTTCTTCATGCGTTTGACACCAATGTGACCAAGGCGGCAGTGCCACAAGTATGTGGGACTATCGTTATCAACTTTACATCTTTTGGTATTCACACTATGAATATGTGTAACATCACGTTCGAGATTCATCAAGAATAAACCATTGACCAGCGGGGCATGACCATAAAACATATCTCTCATATAAATAGAACAACCATTATTCTCGGATTTAAATGAGTAGCCATCTCGAATTAAACGAGATCCAGATACAATGTTCATGCTCAAAGCTGGCACTAAATAACAATTATTGAGGTTTAAAACTAATCCCGTAGGTAAATGCAGAGGTAGCGTGCCGACGGCGATCACATCGACCTTGGAACCATTCCCGACGCGCATCGTCACCTCGTCCTTTGCCAGTCTCCGCTTATTCCGCAGTTCCTGTTTTGAGTTACAAATATGAGCAACCGCACCGGTATCAAATACCCAGGAGCTACTACGAGTACTGGTAAGGTACACATCAATTACATGTATATCACATATACCTTTGGTGTTGCCGGCCTTCTTGTCCGCTAAGTATTTGGGGCAGTTCCGCTTCCAGTGACCACTTCCCTTGCAATAAAAGCACTCAGTCTCAGGCTTGGGTCCATTCTTCGACTTCTTCCCGGCAACTGGCTTACCGGGCGCGGCAACTCCCTTGCCGTCCTTCTTGAAGTTCTTCTTACCCTTGCCTTTCTTGAACTTAGTGGTTTTATTCACCATCAACACTTGATGTTCCTTTCTGATCTCCACCTCCGCTGATTTCAGCATTGAATATACCTCAGGAATGGTCTTTTCCATCCCCTGCATATTGAAGTTCATCACAAAGCTCTTGTAGCTCGGTGGAAGCGACTGAAGGATTCTGTCAATGACCGCGTCATCCGGGAGATTAACTCCCAGCTGAGACAAGCGGTTGTGTAACCCAGACATTCTGAGTATGTGCTCACTAACAGAACTATTTTCCTCCATTTTACAGCTGAAGAACTTGTCGGAGACTTCATATCTCTCGACCCGGGCATGAGCTTGGAAAACCATTTTCAGCTCTTCGAACATCTCATATGCTCCATGTTTCTCAAAACGCTTTTGGAGCCCCGGTTCTAAGCTGTAAAGCATGCCGCACTGAACGAGGGAGTAATCATCAGCACGTGATTGCCAAGCGTTCATAACGTCTTGGTTCTCTGGGATGGGTGCTTCACCTAGCGGTGCTTCTAGGACATAATCTTTCTTGGCAGCTATGAGGATGATCCTCAGGTTCCGGACCCAGTCCGTAGTTGCTGCCATCATCTTTCAGCTTGGTTTTCTCTAGGAACGCGTTGAAGTTGAGGACAACGTGGGCCATTTGATCTACAAGACATATTGTAAAGATTTTAGACTAAGTTCATGATAATTAAGTTCATCTAATCAAATTATTCAATGAACTCCCACTCAGATAGACATCCCTCTAGTCATCTAAGTGAAACATGATCCGAGTTAACTAGGCCGTGTCCGATCATCACGTGAGACGGACTAGTCAAGATCGGTGAACATCTCCATGTTGATCGTATCTTCTATACGACTCATGCTCGACCTTTCGGTCCTCCGTGTTCCGAGGCCATGTCTGTACATGCTAGGCTCGTCAAGTCAACCTAAGTGTATTGCGTGTGTTCCGAGGCCATGTCTGTACATGCTAGGCTCGTCAACACCCGTTGTATGCGAACGTTAGAATCTATCACACCCGATCATCACGTGGTGCTTCGAAACAACGAACCTTCGCAACGGTGCACAGTTAGGGGGAACACTTTCTTGAAATTATTATAAGGGATCATCTTACTTACTACCGTCGTTCTAAGCAAATAAGATGCAAAACATGATAAACATCACATGCAATCAAATAGTGACATGATATGGCCAATATCATTTTGCTCCTTTGATCTCCATCTTCGGGGCGCCATGATCATCTTCGTCACCGGCATGACACCATGATCTCCATCATCATGATCTCCATCATTGTGTCTTCATGAAGTTGTCACGCCAACGATTACTTCTACTTCTATGGCTAACGCGTTTAGCAATAAAGTAAAGTAATTTACATGGCGTTATTCAATGACACGCAGGTCATACAAAAAATAAAGACAACTCCTATGGCTCCTGCCGGTTGTCATACTCATCGACATGCAAGTCGTGATTCCTATTACAAGAATATGATCAATCTCATACATCACATATATCATTCATCACATCTTCTGGCCATATCACATCACATAGCACATGCTGCAAAAACAAGTTAGACGTCCTCTAATTGTTGTTGCAAGTTTTTACGTGGCTTGTATAGGTTTCTAGCAAGAACGTCTCTTACCTACGTAAAACCACAACGTGATATGCCAATTTCTATTTACCCTTCATAAGGACCCTTTTCATCGAATCCGTTCCGACTAAAGTGGGAGAGACAGACACCCGCTAGCCACCTTATGCAACTAGTGCATGTCAGTCGGTGGAACCTGTCTCACGTAAGCGTACGTGTAAGGTTGGTCCGGGCCGCTTCATCCCACAATACCGCCGCAACAAGATAAGACTAGTAGTGGCAAGAAAAATTGACAACATATACGCCCACAACTGCTTTGTGTTCTACTCGTGCATAGTAACTACGCATAGGCCTGGCTCATGATGCCACTGTTGGGGATCGTAGCAGGATTTTAAAATTTCCTACGCATCACCAAGATCCATCTATGGAGTATACTAGCAACGAGGGGAAAGGAGTGCATCTACATACCCTTGTAGATCGCGAGCGGAAGCGTTCTAATGAACGGGGTTGATGGAGTCGTACTCGCCGTGATCCAAATCACCGATGACCGAGTGCCGAACGGATGGCACCTCCGCGTTCAACACACGTACGGAGCAGCGACGTCTCCTCCTTTTGATCCAGCAAGGGGAAAGGAGAGGTTGATGGAGATCCGGCAGCACGACGGCGTGGTGGTGGAAGTAGCGGGATCCCGGCAGGGCTTCGCCAAGCGCAAGCGGGAGGGAGAGGTTGTTGCAGGGGGAGAGGGAGGCGCCAAGGGCTAGGGTACAGCAGCCCTCCCTCCCCCCTATATATAGGCCCCTGGAGGGGGGCGCCGGCCCTGGAACCCATCTACAAGGGGGGGCGGCGGCCAGGGGGGAAACTTTCCCCCCAAGTCAAGTGGGGCGCCCCCACCCCAGGGTTTCCAACCCTAGGCGCAGGGGGAGGCCCATGGGGGGCGCCCCAGCCCACTAAGGGCTGGTTCCCTTCCCACTTCAGCCCATGGGGCCCTCCGGGATAGGTGGCCCCACCCGGTGGACCCCCGGGACCCTTCCGGTGGTCCCGGTACAATACCGATAACCCCCGAAACTTTCCCGGTGGCCGAGACTGGACTTCCTATATATAATTCTTCACCTCCGGACCATTCCGGAACTCCTCGTGACGTCCGGGATCTCATCCGGGACTCCGAACAACTTTCGGGTTTCCGCATACTAATATCTCTACAACCCTAGCGTCACCGAACCTTAAGTGTGTAGACCCTACGGGTTCGGGAGACATGCAGACATGACCGAGACGCCTCTCCGGTCAATAACCAACAGCGGGATCTGGATACCCATGTTGGCTCCCACATGTTCCACGATGATCTCATCGGATGAACCACGATGTCGAGGATTCAATCAATCCCGTATACAATTCCCTTTGTCAATCGGTATGTTACTTGCCCGAGATTCGATCGTCGGTATCCCAATACCTTGTTCAATCTCGTTACCGGCAAGTCTCTTTACTCGTACCGTAATGCATGATCCCGTGGCTAACTCCTTAGTCACATTGAGCTCATTATGATGATGCATTACCGAGTGGGCCCAGAGATACCTCTCCGTCATACGGAGTGACAAATCCCAGTCTCGATCCGTGCCAACTCAACAGACACTTTCGGAGATACCCGTAGTGTACCTTTATAGTCACCCAGTTACGTTGTGACGTTTGGCACACCCAAAGCACTCCTACGGTATCCGGGAGTTGCACGATCTCATGGTCTAAGGAAAAGATACTTGACATTGGAAAAGCTCTAGCAAACGAACTACACGATCTTTGAGCTATGCTTAGGATTGGGTCTTGTCCATCACATCATTCTCCTAATGATGTGATCCCGTTATCAATGACATCCAATGTCCATAGTCAGGAAACCATGACTATCTGTTGATCAACGAGCTAGTCAACTAGAGGCTTACTAGGGACACGTTGTGGTCTATGTATTCACACATGTATTACGATTTCCGGATAACACAATTATAGCATGAACAATAGACAATTATCATGAACAAAGAAATATAATAATAACCATTTATTATTGCCTCTAGGGCATATTTCCAACAGTCTCCCACTTGCACTAGAGTCAATAATCTAGTTACATTGTGATGAATCGAACACCCATACCGTTCTGGTGTTGATCATGTTTTGCTCTAGGGAGAGGTTTAGTCAATGGATCTGCTACATTCAGGTCCGTATGTACTTTACAAATATCTATGTCTCCATTTTGAACACTTTCACGAATGGAGTTGAAGCGACGCTTGATATGCCTGGTCTTCCTGTGAAATCTAGGCTCCTTGGCAAGGGAAATAGCTCCAGTGTTGTCACAGAAGAGAGTCATCGGGCCCGACGCATTGGGAATCACCCCTAGGTCGGTAATGAACTCCTTTATCCAGACTGCTTCCTGTGCTGCCTCTGAGGCCGCCATGTACTCCGCTTCACATGTAGATCCCGTCACGACGCTTTGCTTGCAACTGCACCAGCTTACCACCCCTCCATTCAAAATATACACGTATCCGGTTTGTGACTTCGAGTCATCCAGATCTGTGTCGAAGCTAGCATCCACGTAACCCTTTACGACGAGCTCTTCGTCACCTCCATAAACGAGAAATATATCCTTAGTTCTCTTCAGGTACTTCAGGATATTCTTGACCGCTGTCCAGTGTTCCATGCCGGGATTACTTTGGTACCTTCCTACCAAACTTACGGCAAGGTTTACATCAGGTCTGGTACACAGCATGGCATACATAATAGACCCTATGGCCGAGGCATAGGGGATGACACTCATCTTTTCTCCATCTTCTGCCGTGGTCGGGCATTGAGCCGTGCTCAATTGCACACCTTGCAATACAGGCAAGAACCCCTTCTTGGACTGATCCATATTGAACTTCTTCAATATCTTGTCAAGGTACGTACTCTGTGAAAGACCAATGAGGCATCTCGATCTATCTCTATAGATCTTGATGCCTAATATATAAGCAGCTTCTCCAAGGTCCTTCATTGAAAAACACTTATTCAAGTAGGCCTTTATACTTTCCAAGAATTCTATATCATTTCCCATCAATAGTATGTCATCCACATATAATAAGAGAAATGCTACAGAGCTCCCACTCACTTTCTTGTAAACACAAGCTTCTCCATAAGTCTGTGTAAACCCAAATGCTTTGATCATCTCATCAAAACGAATGTTCCAACTCCGAGATGCTTGCACCAGTCCATAGATGGAGCGCTGGAGCTTGCATACCTTGTTAGCATTCTTAGGATCGACAAAACCTTCCGGCTGCATCATATACAATTCTTCCTTAAGAAAGCCGTTAAGGAATGCCGTTTTGACGTCCATCTGCCATATCTCATAATCATAGTATGCGGCAATTGCTAACATGATTCGGACGGACTTCAACTTTGCTACGGGTGAGAAAGTCTCATCGTAGTCAACCCCTTGAACTTGTCGATAACCCTTAGCGACAAGTCGAGCCTTATAGATGGTAACATTACCATCCGCGTCCGTCTTCTTCTTAAAGATCCATTTGTTTTCTATGGCTCGCTGATCATCGGGCAAGTCAGTCAAAGTCCATACTTCGTTTTCATACATGGATCCTATCTCGGATTTCATGGCTTCTAGCCATTTCTCGGAATCCGGGCCCGCCATCGCTTCTTCATAGTTCGAAGGTTCACCGTTGTCTAACAGCATGATTTCCAGGACAGGGTTGCCGTACCATTCTGGTGCGGAACATGTCCTTGTGGACCTACGAAGTTCAGCAGTAACTTGATCCGAAGCTTCATGATCATCATCATTAACTTCCTCCCCAGTCGGTGTAGGCACCACAGGAACATCTTCCCGCGCTGCGCTACTTTCCGGTTCGGAAGGCTGCTAGCTACTTTGCACTTTGCTAGGTGAACCTTGGTTGGGGGGCATGCATTCATAGCTTAGGATTCCCTTCATGCCGACAGAAGGGAGGAGGGGGACTGCTAGCTACTTCGCACTTTGCTAGGTGAACCTTGGTTGGGGGGGCATGCATTCATAGCTTAGGATTCCCTTTGTGCCAACACGAGGGAGGAGGGGGGCTGCTAGCTACTTCGCACTTTGCTAGGTGAACCTCGGTTGGGGGGGGGCATGCATTCATAGCTTAGGATTCCCTTCGTGCCGACACGACGGGGGGGGCAAGCAATACCGTGCGCTTTGCGAGAGAGGTGCCACATCGAAGTTGCATTTGGTATTTGAAAATCAAACCACCCTTTTCATACATAAATTTGGTCCACATGCAAGTGTGTTCGTGTTCTGACCCTCTCTCGCGTCATTTTTTGCCAAATTTATGAACATTAGACAAGTCGGATGACGCAACAGACACGGTTCACTCAAACTAACCGTGTGCCACGCCGGTGCCCCTGTCACACACACATCCGCACAGTACATTGGGCTCCACGAGGCTCCCCCTCTCAAAAATATCTGCCTGCCTCGAGGGTTTTCTGTTTCATAACACACGGTTGTTATCTCCGGACCGTCTGCGATGTTTCTTGTTCCCAATCCCGCCTGCATCCCTAGAAAATATCTACCGGCCTCGAGGGTTTTTCTGTTTCATAACACACGGTTGTTATCTCCGGACCGTGTGCGATGTTTCTTGTTCCCAATCTCGCGTGCATCCCTAGAAAATATATGCGCGCCTCGAGGGTTTTTCTGTTTCATAACACACAGTTGTTATCTTCGGACCGTGTGTGATGCACTATCATAAAAAAATTCAATAGCCCCGGCATTTCACCCCCGCGTAGTAAAATTTTCAGTACCCGCGTCATTTTCCCAAACACCCCCCGCCCCCCTCCACACACACACACACAACACACACACACACGCACGCACACACACCAAAACCTCCTTGGGCGTGCGCGCGCACACACACACACCCTCCCTCGCTCGAAACCCTACCAAGGTCCCCGCCGCCGCCGCCGCAAGGCCTCCATTGTCAACATCTGCCGGTTTGCCCGTGCAGCTTACCCACCGATCTCCATACCCAGGCCGCCCTGAGTTTCTTAGATGACGCTTGCCAAATGCCCCCTTTCCCACAGATCCCCATCCCCATCCCCCACTCCAGAGCTTCGCAGCCTAAGCCCGGCTATGCTTCCCGCAGAGCTCAAGGAGCGACTGGCCCAAAAGAGGTGTATAGCGGTCTCTTCGCCCGACGTCGCCGAGGAAGCTGACGACCATTACTGGCGGTAGGCACTCAAGCAGCGGTCTAGAGTATGTGGGCATGTCTCGGCCGCGGGCTACGACATCGAGGTCACCGACAGCGATGGCCTGAGGTGGGCTATGTCACAGATTAAGTGACCCACCCCTAACCCCTCGGGTTCAACCGCCGTCAATCTCATCCATGGCCCCACCGCTGATCTCCTCTGGCTCGCTGTCAACAATTTGCCATTCTACATCGCCATCGAGCCCTTTTGTCATTTCTGAAGGACACGTTATGCGACACTGGCTTGGGATCCACAGCTTCCAAGTCAGACCTCATCGATGGCGACCACAAGGAGGGCACCCTCTCCGGCTTTTCCAAGGGGAAAGAGCCCATCTGCTCTTCCAAGGGGAAAGCGCCCATCTGAGACATCAGGGAGGGCACCCTACAGCCGTGCTCTTCCAAGGGGAAGGAGCCCATCTGCGACAACATGGAGTGCATCCAGGGTCCGTGCTCTTCCCACGGGAACGAGCCCATCTGTGACAAGTGAGGAAACCCATGATTTGTTTTGCCATGCCTCTTCACAGGGGGAAACCCATGATTTGTTTTGTCGAGTCCCTTTTGTAGTGTAGTGAGAATATGTCCAGTTTTAATTGCTATATCTGGTTGTTTGCAGTATGCCTTGTTTATTTCAGTTGTTCACAATGTGATGCTCTATTTGTGCAATTATTTACTATGCAGTACATTTCATCAATCCAGTTTTAAACATACCGATAGGAATGCATATATTTGCTTGCTGTTAAGCCTGTTATAGCTAGCATATGCCTCTTTTAAAGTTTTTTGATTGTTCGGTTGTTTGTAGTTAGCATATGTCCATTTTCAAATGCTATCTTTGGTTGTTCATAGTATGCCTTGTTTATTCCAGTTATTCACAACGTGATGTTCTATATGTGCAAGTATGAACTGTGCAGTTCAATTTCATCAGTACCAGTTTCAACAATACCACTATGAATGGCTACATTTGGTTGCTGCATCTTGTAGTTAGCACGCCTTTCCATTTTTATTTAACAATAACCAGTGTACTTAGACGGGCACAATACCAGTTTGAATGACTATGTTTGCTTGTTGTTAAATGTTAGGCATGTTGCAGTTAGCACACCTTTCCACTTGTTTTGCTTTACTAGCGTGCTTAAACCAGCACACTGAAGCTATCTTTTGGAGATTATTTTGTCTGCCATGGATAATTTTGGTTGATGTTTAGCCTATTATGCTTAACATGCTTCTTGATGTACCTACACAGGACAATTTTGGGAACGACTGCTTTTTTCCATCGAGGTTAGTTTCATCCCATGGCTTATATCTGCTCGCTATTCAGGATATCGGTAGTTGGTACCATATAGGCCGGCGGCTGATAAGGGACTAATCGGTGAATCGGACTTTTAACTGAATATATCTGCAACCCATTTATCGTTAGGTTAACTAGGGCCATATGTAATATATCTGAGGCTACATAGCAACATGCACTGTACTTAATGTCTAAATATGCAATCCTAGGCTACATAGCAACAAGGAAGAGTGTTACATTAATGTTCTAATGATGTCTAGATATACGTAGAAGAGCAGGAGCAACAACAACAACAACAACACAGCCCTGTTTGGATACTCAACTTAGCTAGAGGTTAGAGTTAGTTTCTAGCTCATGACTAACCCTGAACTAACTCCATCCAAAGAGTTGTTTGGATGACAGGGTTAGATTGACAATAAATGCACTACGAGAACTAGCTCCAATTAGCACCTCATGGGTTGGATAGTTTTTTTTGGGTGGGTTATAGATGCAACTAGCTGAAACTAGCCCTCATGTTTAGATATACTTTAGGGCTATTTGAGCCCGAACTAGCTCAAACTAACTGTAACCCATGGATACAGCAGCAGTTAATCAGCCAATAATTTGTAAGAATGCACTAAACTCCTTCCGGCCCATAATATAATATGCTAATTCATCTAATGTGTGAGTATATTGGATGTTATAAGATACTCCCTCCGTTCCTAAATATTTATCCTTTTAGAGATTTCAAATGGACTACCACATACAGATGTATATCGACATAAAAGAGTGTTGTACTACATCATTGTTGTCGTGGAATTGTCATGGCAGATGTCCTAGGGTGAGGACTTAGTCGTGAGGCCAGCGCGTCTATGCAGTAGCTTGAGAGGGGTTGAGCGGATTCGAGAGACGCAACACAAGACGAGGATTTAGACAGCTTCGGGCCCCGAGAAACATCATCCGGTAATACCCCTACATGATGTTTGAGGCTAGATCTCATTACGCTCATGAGGGAGTCGCCGTAAACCGGCTCTCCTCTAATTGTGTCTAGCCCTAGAGATTATTGATTGTTGCCTGTCTGTCGCTTGTCCCTCTTTGGGGAGCCCTGCCCCTCCTTATATATGATGAAGGGGCGGGTTACATGTGGAGTCCTGTTAGGATTAGGACTAGTCTATCTCTAATACAAACCGGATACAAGTCCAGGTCTTAACTCCTTGTAAGACAAATATTCCTCACGCCTTTCCTCTTAAACCGGCCCACCATAATCATGAACCGGCCTTCTGGGCCTTGGGCCTTGTCACCGTCTGCCCCGCCCGCCGGGTTACCAGTGAATCATAATGTTCAATCAGGTTGCTTGTAAACCGTCTGGTCTGTGCGGGTCGCCGATGAATCGCCAAGTGCCAGCGGGGTCTCAAATAAACCGCCAAGTCCGGCCGGGTTGTACTCTGCGGCCGGTTTACGCCGCGGGGTATATCCCCGACATTAGGCCCCGGTTTAATTTGGATTCATCCATGTTAAACTGATCCTGCAACATAAACACAAGAACGAATTTGACAGATTATGCTCCGGGTTAAGAATTCTTGTAAACCGTCTCCTGATCATCCTTAATTCCTTGTCATTTCCTTCTTCTAGAAAATCCAGGTCAATAAGCCAGCCTCATACTCAATTTCCTGATATTGGTTTCTCACAGAGAAATATTGTGAAGAATAATCCACTTGAGTCGGCTTCCAAAGCGCCAGTTTAAGAAATATTGGTCTTGAAATACTCATATGATATTCAACCGGTTTGAAGATGTAGAACTTGCCGGTTTATAAAAAACTGTCGGGTTATAAAAACTGATAATTCCGGGTCATGATTGTTGCAGACACCGGGTCATAGTTGTTGCAGACACCGGGTCAATCTGGTTAGCTCAAAACTGAAAATTGGAAGATATTTCTCTCTTTTATCCATATTACCTGTAGCCCCCAAGTTTTGAACAGAACAAAGTGATGATTTGAGACTTGTTTTCATATAATTACTGCCACTTTGAAGAAATCCATGTTGTTCATCTCTAGTAAAAAAACTGAATACTCCATATATGTAGCCCCCAAGTACCGGGTTGTCATGCTTGCAGCAACCTGGGACTTGTAATTTCTTATAAAAACTTCAATCAGTGTAGCCCCCAAGGGCCGGGTCATTATGCAATAATGAGCAGGGACTTTGTAAATATAACCATGTAGACTTGAGCAGTGATGTGTAGCCCCCAAGGGCCGGCTTAGTAAGATAATACTGAACCGGGACTTGATATATACTTCAATGAAAATAACATCTTATAATGTAGCTTCCATCGTAGGGCTTGAACCCACGTCCACAAGGTTAAGAGCTTTGTGCTTTACCAACTGAGCAGTGGATCCTTCAATATAATGGACGAAAACTTGTGTACCTTAATTGTTGACAGGAGCAATTGGTAGCCCCCAAGGGCCGGCTCATTATGATATGATGAGTCGGGTCTTCAATAAGACTAGTAAAAATGACTTTGCATTAGCCCCCAAGTGTCATGGTGCATGCTTGCAGCGACATGAGACTTGCATGTAATCTCAATTTGAATAATGTAGCCCCCAAGTGCCGGGTTGTAAGCCTGCAGCGACTCGGGACTATTCCTTCCATTGTAGAATAAATCATATCCTTTGATAAAATAATAGCCATTGCGCTAAAGCGACTTTGAAAACCTCAATAATACCGGTTATTAATAACCATAAAAATCCAGCCATGTTGGCTATTCAAGATAATATAATCCGGTATGAAAACCTTATTCATTCAATATCATAATGAAAATTCAGCCAAGTTTGGCTATTTGAATAATATAACCCAATGATTTATAAGCGCATGATTCCAATGGCGCAATCCAAATATATACTGGCGACTTATAGTCCAAAGCCAGGCCGGTTTAATAAACACCGGATAATTTATCATCATGCTTTATCCAACCTGTTTCTGCATACAACAAGTTTAAAGTGTCCTGGCTGTTTACCGTCGGACGGATCATAATGCCCAACATATATATATGACCACGGTTTATAACCAAGGTTTGTAAAAGATAACCAAATATGGAAATATATGATACCTGGGACCTTTAGGCATGATGTTGGCTGACCAACTTTGTAGTGAGGGCCATAACCCTACTCTGGAGGATAAGTAACTCCTGTTATATGATACCGGTTTACAATAAAACCGTTCCGGGTTGTGATAAACACCGGCTTATTCCATACTGGTGACTTTGAGTCAAAACCAGACCGGGCTGATAGTCTCCGGATTATAATTTAATTGTATACTGTCAACTTGTAGTTGATAGCCTAACCGGGTTGATAAATACCGGTTTAAAAACCTCACAAATCTTATGAAAACAAAGAAAACTCAGCAAAAGGCAAATAAAGGTCCGTTGTAGTCGAGGCTTTTCACGGGCTGCCAGGCCCCAAATTTGATCAAGAGGTGTTGCTATGGTTCGGGTTCGACCAAGCCCCCAAGTGATGTTGTGGCATTACGCCGATCAAGAGGTGTTGCTATGGTTCGGGTTCGACCAAGCCCCCAAGTGATGTTGTGGCATTACGCCGATCAAGAGGCATTGCTATGGTTCGGGTTCGACCAAGCTCCCAAGTGATGTTGTGGCATTACGCCGATCAAGAGGCGTTGCTATGGTTCGGGTTCGACCAAGCCCCCAAGTGATGTTGTGGCATTACGCCGATCAAGAGGCGTTGCTATGGTTCGGGTTCGACCAAGCCCCCAAGTGATGCTGTGGCATTACGCCGATCAAGAGGCGTTGCTATGGTTCGGGTTCGACCAAGCCCCCAAGTGATGTTGTGGCATTACGCCGATCAAGAGGCGTAGCTATGGTTCAGATACGACCAAGCCCTCAAGTGATGCTGTGGCATTGCGCCGATCAAGAGGTGTAGCTATGGTTCGGATACGACCAAGCCCCCAAGTGATCAATAATATAATAAGCCAATAAGCCAGGATACCCATGTTTGAACCGCGCATCATGGCAGCAGGTCCTCTTCGGCAACCTTTAACTTTTTGCAAGAGATAAATTCTTCTTGAACCGGGATTTTGAACCGGATATTGAGAGCTTCAAAGCTTTGTGGTAGAACAGATTTCCCTTAAACCGGATTGCAAACCGGAATCTTCATTTTCAGCCGGAAATTTTCTGACGGCGTTTCAACTCGAACTTGCGAGAAGTTAATTCCTTTTTGAACCGGATTTGAGCGCTTCAGAGCTTTGTGGGAGACAGATTTCCCTTGAACCGGATTGTAAACCAGATATTTGAGAGCTTCAGCGAAACTGACTTCCCTTGAACCGGATTTTAAACCGGAATCCTTTCCGATGACCCGAAACTTCTTCATTGAGCCGGGATTTTGTAACTGTCATATACTTTCTAAGCCGGAAATTTTCTGACGGCCTTTAAATTTTCATCAATATAACAGTAGCCTCCGGGACCGGGTTATCTTTCCCTCCATCGTCCTGGGGTTCTCAAATTTGCTTAAACTGGCAAGATTTGCTCAGCCATGTCATCATAGCCCCCGAGTCTCAAAGGTGACTCGAGGAGTTGGCTTGAGACTCTCCATATTTGACCGTGATGTAAATTGGCATAACTTGTATATCATTGGTGTTGATAGCGCGATGTAGATCCACAGAAGGTTGAGGTGACTGCGGCGGGTTATAAATGATCCATATGAGCCATGTCAGCAACTCGGCCAATGGTTCCTTCCAACTGGCTGTTTGAAGTTGACCAAACTGTAGTGGCAGCGATTTGTGCGCATGTCCATCCAGCGCAGACGGCGGCTGATGATAATTTGCCTCCAATTTTTGTTGAAAGAAAACCGGGCTACCCAAGCTGTGACTTTCTCATACCCAATAAACAGCTCATGCAGATAGGTGCGGCCCGGTATGCTGATGTAGACCAGGCCACGAGAGACGGACGACAAAGACGACCGCAACATCAGAGGCGGCACAGACAGATGAGTCGGCCGCGGCGTTGTAAACCGGTGCGGACGGGAGAGTCGGCCGTAGCATTATAAACCGGCTCGGGTGGGAGAGTCGGCCGCGACGTTGTAAGCCGGCACGGACGGGCGAGTCAATCGCAGGCACGGTAAGTCGTGCGGGCGACCGAGTCAGCCGTGTCATGTTGATGCAGCAGGGGCGGCGACCTGCGCACGTACTCGTCAAGCAGCACGGCACGGACAGGTGCTAGTGAAAAAATAATGCTAGTGCGCGCCTCTTGTGCGACACCGTTTGTAATAAACAATAGTCCTGTGAAAAAATATCACAGACCAGAATAATTGTTCTTTGATAAAAATAACATGTGCTAATAATATATTTTTTAGATGGACATCATCTGATGTGTTTAGGCCGAAAATAATCCGCCATGAAGTTGATGATCACTAGGTGAAACTGAAATCCCTCATGGGTGAATCGGCCGCGGGAGCAGACAGATAAACCGGCCACGGTGTTTGTGAGCCGGTGCGGACGAGCAAGTTGTACTCCGCGTTGTAAGCCGGCGCGGACGCGTGAACCGGCCACGGGGGCGGACGGGCAAGTCGTCCGTGGTGTTGTAAGGTGGTGCGGACGGGCGAGTCGGCGGGCGCGTTGATGTAAACCGGACCGTTGGGGCGACGGCTGTATATAACAACACTATAAGGCAGAGTGGTTGTTTTCAAAAAATTAATAAGTGCTGATAAAAATAAACTGGATGGATATCACCTGATTTGTCTGGACGACGGATGACCGTTCAACGCGACAGAGACAGCTTAGACAGAACCCCGGTGGCTCAACATGGCAGAGGCGGCTCAACGCGGCCCCGGCGGCTCAATCATAGCATAGGCGGCTCAACGCGGTAGAAACAGCGCTCCCGGCGGTTCGGACAGATGAGTCGGCCGCGGCATTGTAAGCCGGTGCGGATGGGCGAGTCGGTCACAAGCACGGTCCCGGTTAGTCGAAGTAGTCCGGGCCGCAAGGGTGGCGACTTGCGCGCGTCCGTCAGGCGCAATGTTGCCAGTACATGCTCCGTACTCGTGGTATACAACACATTTGCAGTGAACAATTATCCTGCGTTCAAAAAATACAGCAAAGCGGAGTAGTTGTTTGTCGAAGGAAATTAACATGTACTTAACAAAATATATAGGATAAATATCACCTGATTTTAGGCGACGGATGATCACCATACGGTGTTCGTAGATAATCAAGATTTTTTTTGCCGGATGCTGGCACTGGATGATGCATAATGCTGCCTTTGTTTTTGACAGAAGAGTTGATTGGTTCTCTGTCTTCTAGTGCCTGAGGTCTCCACGTGACCTTCTCCTCCTTTTTTTCAATCTCATCTGATGCACATAGCAGAGTCTGAATCCATCTATGTCCCTGTCTTCGTCATGCAGGGGCTGCCCGAGGCCTGCTCCGGCAGAGGCTGTGGCGGCTCGGCGCGCCGGTGAAAACGTAGCGGAAACAGGCCATCAGGGCGGCTCAAAGGCGGAGACTGTCGGAGAAGTGAAGGTCACCTGGAGCTGAAACGACTCGGTGTCGACTTAATACCACGGCAGTGACTCGGATTGAGGCCTTAATCACATCCAAGATGTACGTACATGCATAGCCTTTTGTTTGATTGATTGATGCTTCACGTAAGGTTATGACACCAAGTACTAGCACCTCCTCTGCTGAATTGTTTATTAGTAGTGGACTAGTATCACACTGGTTTGTCTCGTAGCGGCGCACTACATCGGGCTGCAGCTTTTCCCTTGCAGGTGGAGGCGCGCCTGGCGACTTGCGACAGGGGCAAGAAAAAGAGAACGACAGTCGCGGTTTAGGCAGAACATAGCAGCGGCTGAGAGGCTTCCACTGTAGCAGACGGGAACATCCTGACAGGGCGAAATTGACTGATGCGGGGTACCCGGCCGCAATCGGAGGCAGAGCCGGCAGCCGCGGCAGGGCGAATCAAGGCCGCCCGGCTATTGCCTTGTTTATTTAGTAAATATCCCAACAAAGAATCTGACCAGGCCTGGTGACCCACCAGCGTTTGATGTTTTTCTTAGCACGCAAGGACGGCTATTGCAGCACATACCGATTCGTCTTCTGACTCGACGGATCGGCGGGCGGCAGAAAAACTGCAAACGGAGGTTGTCACGCGCCGGATTACCATGTACGCTTCCGTGCTGGTGCTTTTTCATCTAACAAATCGCGAGCTTCTTAATCTCTGAAGAAGATCCCTTCAAGAACTCAACACCACCTTGCGCAGCCCCACGGTGGGCGCCAACTGTCGTGGAATTGTCACGGCAGATGTCCTAGGGTGAGGAATTAGTCGTGAGGCCAGCGCATCTATGCAGTAGCTTGAGAGGGGTTGAGCGGATTCGAGAGACGCAACACAAGACGAGGATTTAGACAGCTTCGGGCCCCGGGAAACATCATCCGGTAATAACCCTACATGTTGTTTGAGGCTAGTTCTCATTACGCTCATGAGGGAGTCGCCGTAAACCGGCTCTCCTCTAATTGTGTCTAGCCCTAGAGATTATTGATTGTTGCCTATCTATAGCTTGTCCCTCTTTGGGGAGCCCTGCCCCTCCTTATATATGATGAAGGGGCGGGTTACATGTGGAGTCCTATTAGGATTAGGACTAGTCTATCTCTAATACAAACCGGATACAAGTCCAGGTCTTAACTCCTTGTAAGACAAATATTCCTCACGCCTTTCCTCTTAAACCGGCCCACCATAATCATGAACCGGCCTTGTGGGCCTTGGGCCTTGTCACCGTCTGTCCCGTCCGCCGGGTTACCAGTGAATCATAATGTTCAGTCAGGTTGCTTGTAAACCGTCTGGTCTGTGCGGGTCGCCGATGAATCGCCAAGTGTCAGCGGGGTCTCAAATAAACCGCCAAGTCCGGCCGGGTTGTACTCTGCGGCCGGTTTACGCCGCGGGGTATATCCCCGACAATTGTGCAATTGCTGTTTAGCTTCTAATATTAACTTGGTGCTTTTAGGTACATATGTCATTGGTAAAGATCCGCGCTTCGACCCTTTCTGCGTATGGGGAAATGAGATATCAATGAACCAGTATCAAGTGAGGAAGCTGATAAAGATTGTTAGTAAAATGGGTCCAAAGATGGCAATTATGAAGGAAATATGCCCTAGAGGCAATAATAAAGTTATTATTTATTTTATTATTTCATGATAAATATTTATTATTCATGCTAGAATTGTATTAACCAGAAACTTAGTACATGTGTGAATACATAGACAAAACAAAGAGTTCCTAGTATGCCTCTACTTGACTAGCTCGTTTATCAAAGATGGTTATGTTTCCTAACCATAGACATGTGTTGTCATTTGATGAACGGGATCACATCATTAGGAGAATGATGTGATGGACAAGACCCATTCGTTAGCTTAGCATTATGATCGTTACAGTTTCATTGCTACTGCTTTCTTCATGACTTATACATGTTCCTCAGACTATGAGATTATGCAACTCCCGAATACCGGAGGAACACATTGTGTGCTATCAAACATCGAAACGTAACTGGGTGATTATAACGATGCTCTACAGGTGTCTCCGATGGTGTTTGTTGAGTTGGCATAGATCGAGATTAGGATTTGTCACTCCGTGTATCGGAGAGGTATCTCTGGGCCTTCTCGGTAATGCACATCACTATAAGCCTTGCAAGCATTGTGACTAATGAGTTAGTTACGGGATGATGCATTACGAAACAAGTAAAGAGACTTGTCGGTAACGAGATTGAACTAGGTATGAGGATACCGACGATCGAATCTCGGGCAAGTAACATACCGATGACAAAGGGAACAACGTATGTTGTTATGCGGTTTAACCGATAAAGATCTTCGTAGAATATGTAGGAGCCAATATGAGCATCCAGGTTCCGCTATTGGTTGTTGACCGGAGATGTGTCTTGGTCATGTCTACATAGTTCTCGAACCCGTACGGTCCGCACGCTTAACGTTCGATGACGATTTGCATTATGAGTTATGTGATTTGATGACCAAAGTCTGTTCGGAGTCCCGGATGAGATCGGGGACATGACAAGGAGTGTCGAAATAGTCGAGACGTAAAGATCGATATATTGGAAGGCTATATTCGGACATCGGAAAGGCTCCAAGTGATTCGGGTATTTTTTGGAGTACCGGAGAGTTACGGGAATTCATATTGGGCCTTAATGGGCCATACGGGAAAGGAGAGAAATGCCTCATGGTTGGCCGCGCCCCTTCCCCATGGATTGGTCCGAATTGGACTAGGGAAGGGGGCCGCCCCCTTCCTTCCTTCTCCTTCTCCCTTCCCCTTTTCCTATTCCATGTGGGAGGTGGAATCCTACTAGGACTAGGGAGTCCTAGTAGGACTCCACACTTTGGGCGCGCCCTATGAGGGCCGGCCTCCTCCTCCCTCCGTCCTTTATATACATGGCCAAGGGGCACCCCATAAACACACAAGTTGATCATTGATCTCTTAGCCGTGTGGAGTGCCCCCCTCCACCATAATCCACCTCGGTCATATCGTTGTAGTGCTTAGGCGAAGCCCTGCGCCGGTAGCTTCATCATCACCGTCATCACACCGTCGTGCTGACGAAGCTCTCCCTCGACACTCTACTGGATCGTGAGTTCGTGGGACGTCACCGAGCTGAACATGTGCAGATCGCGGAGGTGCCGTACTTTCGGTACTAGGATTTGTCGATCGAGAAGACGTACGACTACATCAACCACGTTGTCATAACGCTTCCGCTTTCGGTCTACGATGGTACGTGGACAACACTCTCCCCTCTCATTGTTATGCATCACCATGATCTTGCGTGTGCGTAGGTAAAATTTTGAAATTACTATGTTCGCCAACAGTGGCATCCGAGCCAGGTTTACGCGTAGATGTTATATGCACGAGTAGAACACAAGTGAGTTGTGGGCGATAACAGTCATACTGCTTACCAGCATGTCATACTTTGATTCGGCGGTATTTTTGGATGAAGCGGCCCGGACCGACATTACGCGTACGCTTACGTGAGACTGGTTCTACCGACGTGCTTCGCACACAGGTGGCTGGCGGGTTTCAGTTTCTCCAACTTTAGTTGAATCGAGTGTGGCTACGCCCGGTCCTTGTTGAAGGTTAAAACAGCACATCCTTGACGAAAAATTGTTGTGGTTTTGATGCGTAGGTAAGAACGGTTCTTGCGCAGCCCGTAGCAGCCACATAAAACTTGCAACAACAAAGTAGAGGACGTCTAACTTGTTTTTGCAGGGCATGTTGTGATGTGATATGGTCAAGACATGATGCTAAATTTTATTGTATGAGATGATCATGTTTTGTAACAGAGTTATCGGCAACTGGCAGGAGCCATATGGTTGTCGCTTTATTGTATGAAATGCAATTGCCATGTAATTGCTTTACTTTATCACTAAGTGGTAGCGATAGTCGTAGAAGCAATAGTTGGCGAGACGACAACGATGCTACGATGGAGATCAAGGTGTCGCGCCGGTGACGATGGTGATCATGACAGTTCTTTCAAGATGGAGATCAAAGGCACAAGATGATGATGGCCATATCATATCACTTATATTGATTGCATGTGATGTTTATCCTTTATGCATCTTATTTTGCTTAGTTCGATGGTAGCATTATAAGATGATCTCTCACTAAATTTCAAGGTACAAGTGTTCTCCCTGAGTATGCACCATTGCGAAAGTTCGTCGTGCCGAGACACCACGTGATAATCGGGTGTGATAAGCTCTACGTTCACATATAATGGGTGCAAGCCAGTTTTGCACACGCAGAATACTTGGGTTAAACTTGACGAGCCTAGCATATGCAGATATGGCCTCGGAACACTGAGACCGAAAGTTCGAGCGTGAATCATATAGTAGATATGATCAACATAGTGATGTTCCCCATTGAAAACTTCTCCATCTCACGTGATGATCGGACATGGTTTAGTTGATATGGATCACGTGATCATTTAGATGACTAGAGGGATGTCTATCTAAGTGGGAGTTCTTAAGTAATATGATTAATTGAACTTTAATTTATCATGAACTTAGTCCTGGCAGTATTAGCATATCTATGTTGTAGATCAGTAGCTCGCGATGTAGCTCCCCGTTTATTTTTATATGTTCCTAGAGAAATATAAGGTGAAAGATGTTAGTAGCAATGAGGCAGATTGGATCCGTGATCTGGGGATTATCCTCATTGCTGCACAGAAGAATTATGTCCTTCATGCACCGCAAGGTGACAGACCGATTGCAGGAGCAGATGTAGACGTCATGAACATTTGGCAAGCTCGATATGATGACTACTTGATAGTTTAGTGCATCATGCTTTACGGCTTAGAATCGGGGCTTCAAAGACGTTTTGAACGCCACGGAGCATATGAGATGTTCCAAGAGTTGAAATTAGTATTTCAGACTCATGCCCATGTCGAAAGGTATGAGACCTTTGACAAGTACTTTGCCTACAAGATGGAGGAGAATAGCTCAGCTAGTGAGCATGTGCTCAGAATGTTTGAGTACTACAATCACTTGAATCAAGTGGGAGTTAATCTTCCTGATAAGATAGTGATTGACAGAGTTCTCTAGTCACTATCACCAAGTTACTAGAACTCTGTGATGAACTATAATATGTAAGGGATAACAGAAACGATTCCCAAGCTCTTCGTGATGCTGAAATCGACGAAGGTAGAAATCAAGAAAAGCATCAAGTGTTGATGGTTGACAAGACCACTAGTTTCAAGAAAAGGGCAAAGGGAAGAAGGGGAACTTCAAGGAGAACGACAAGCAAGTTGTTGCTCAAGTGAAGAAGCCCAAGTCTGGACCTAAGCCTGAAACTGAGTGCTTCTACTGCAAAGGAAATGGTCACTGGAAGTGGAACTGCCCTAGATACTTGGCGGATAAGAAGGATGGCAAAGTGAACAAAGGTATATTGGATATACATGTTATTGATGTGTACTTTACTAGTGTTTATAGCAACCCCTCAGTATTTGATACTGGTTCAGTTGCTAAGAGTAGTAGCTCGAAACGGGAGTTGCAGAATGAACAGAGACTAGTTAAGGGTGAAGTGACGATGTGTGTTGGAAGTGGTTCCAAGATTGATATGATCATCATCGCACACTCCCTATACTTTGGGGATTTTTATTGGAACTAAATAAATGTTATTTGGTGTTTGCATTGAGCATAAATATGATTGGATCATGTTTATTGCGATACAGTTATTCATTTAAGTCAGAGAATAATTGTTGTTCTGTTTACATGAATAAAACCTTCTATGGTCTAACATCCAATGTAAATGGTTTACTAATCTCGATCACAGTGATACACATAATATTGATGCCAAAAGATGCAAAGTTAATAATGATAGTGCAACTTATTTGTGGCACTGACGTTTAGATCATATTGGTGTAAAGCGCATGAAGAAACTCCATGCTGATGGGCTTTTGGAATCACTTGATTATGAATCACTTGATGCTTGCGAACCATGCCTCATGGGCAAGATGACTAAGACTCTGTTCTCCGGAACAATGGAGCGAGCAACTGACTTATTGTAAACAAACATACTGATGTATGCGGTCCGATGAGTGTTGAGGCTCGCAGCGGGTATCGTTATTTTCTGACCTTCACAGATGATTTGAGCATATATGGGTATATCTACTTGATGAAACATAAGTCTGAAACGTTTGAAAAGTTCAAAGAATTTCAGAGTGAAGTGGAAAATCATCATAACAAGAAAATAAAGTTTCTACAATATGATCGCGGAGACGAATATTTGAGTTACGAGTTTGGTCTTCAATTAAAACAATGTGGAATAGTTTCACAAATTCGTGCCACCTGGAACACCACAACATAATGGTGTGTCCGAACGTCATAACCGTACTTTATTGGATATAGTGCAATCTATGATGTTTCTTACCGATTTACCACTATCGTTTTGGGGTTATGCATTAGAGACAACTGCATTCACGTTAAAAAAGGGCACCATCTAAATCCGTTGAGACGACACCGTATGAACTGTGGTTTAGCAAGAAACCTAAGCTGTCATTTCTTAAAGTTTCGGGTTGTGATGCTTATATGAAAAAGTTTCATCTTGATAAGCTCAAACCCAAATCGGAGAAATGTGTCTTCATAGGATACCCAAAAGAAAATGTTGGGTACACCTTATATCACAGATCCGAAGGCAAGATCTTTGTTGCTAAGAATGGATCCTTTCTAGAGAAGGAGTTTCTCTCGAAAGAAGTGAGTGGGAGGAAAGTAGAACTTGATAAGGTAATTGTACCTTCTCCCGAATTGGAAAGTAGTTCATCACAGAAATCAGTTCCAGTGATGCCTACACCGATTAGTGAGGAAGTTAATGATGATGATCATGAAACTTTAGATCAAGTCACCACCGAACCTCGTAGGTCAACTAGAATACGTTCCGCACCAAAGTGGTACGGTAATCCTGTTCTGGAAATCTTGTTACTAGACCATGACAAACATACGAAGTATGAGGAAGCGATGATGAGCCCAGATTCCGCAAAATGGCTTGAGTCCATGAAATCTGAGATGAGATCCATGTATGAGAACAAAGTATGGACTTTGGTTGAATTCCCGATGATTGGGAAGCAATAGAAAATAAATGGATCTTCAAGAGGAAGACGGACGCTGATAGTAGTGTTACTATCTACAAAGCTAGACTTGTTGAAAAAGGTTTTTGACAAGTTCAAGGTGTTGACTACGATGAGATTTTCTTACTCGTAGCGATGCTTAAGTCTGTCCGAATCATGTTAGCAATTGCCGCATTTTATGAAATCTGGCAAATGGATAAACAAAATTGCATTCCTTAATGGATTTATTAAAGAAGAGTTGTATATGATGCAACGAGAAGGTTTTGTCAATCCTAAAGGTGCTAACAAAATATGCAAGCTCCAGCGATCCATCTATGGACTGGTGCAAGCATCTCGGAGTTGGAATATACACTTTGATAAGTTGATCAAAGCATATAGTTTTATACAAACTTGCAGTGAAGCCTGTATTTACAAGAAAGTGAGTGGGAGCACTACAGCCTTTCTGATAAGTATATGTGAATGACATATTGTCGATCGGAAATGATGTAGAATTTTCTAGAAAGCAAAACGGAGTGTTTGAAAGGAGTTTTTCAAAGAAAGACCTCGGTGAAGCTTCTTACATATTGAGCATCAAGATCTATAGAGATAGATCAAGAGCTTGATAAGTTTTCAATGAGTACATACCTTGACAAGTTTTTGAAGTAGTTCAAAATGGAACAGTCAAAGAAAGATTTCTTGCCTGTGTTGCAAGGTGTGAAGTTGAGTATGACTCAAAGCCCGACCACGGCAACAGATATAAAGAGAATGAAATTCATTCCCTATGCCTCAGCCATAGGTTCTATAAAGTATGCCATGATGTGTGCCAGATCTATTGTATACCCTACCCTGAGTTTGGCAAGGGAGTACGATTTTGATGTAGGAGCAGATCACTAGACAGCGGTCAAAATTATCCTTAGAGGACTAAGGACATATTTCTCGGTTATGGAGGTGATAAAGAGTTCGTCGTAAAGAGTTACATCAATGCAAGCTTTGACACCGATCTGGATGACTCTAAGTCACAATCCGGATACATATTGAAAGTGGGAGCAATTAGCTAAAGTAGCTCCGTGCAGAGTATTGTAGACATAGAAATTTGCAAAATACTTACAGATCTGAATGTGGCAGACCCATAGACTAAAACTTCTCTCACAAGCAAAACATGATCACACCTAAGTACTCTTTGGGTGTTAATCACATAGAGATGTGAACTAGATTATTGACTCTAGTAAACCCTTTGGGTGTTGGTCACATGGCGATGTGAACTATGGGTGTTAATCACATGGTGACGTGAACTATTGGTGTTAATCACATGGTGATGTGATCTAGATTATTGACTCTAGTGCAAGTGGGAGACTGATGGAAATATGCCCTAGAGGCAATAAAAAAGTTATCATTTATTTCCTTATTTCATGATAAATGTTTATTATTCTCGAACCCGTAGGGTCCGCACGCTTAACGTTCGATGACGATTTGTATTATGAGTTATGTGATTTGATGACCGAGGTCTGTTCAAAGTCCCGGATGAGATTGGGTACATGACGAGGAGTCTCGAAATGATTGAGACATAAAGATCGATATATTGGAAGGTTATATTCGGACATCGGAAAGGTTCTGAGTGATTCGGGTATTTTTCGGAGTACCGGAGAGTTACGGGAATTCGTATTGGGCCTTAATGGGCCATACGTGAAAGGAGAGAAAGGCCTCAAGGTTGGCCGCGCCCCTTTCCCATGGATTGGTCTGAATTGGACTAGGGAAGGGGGCCGCCCCCTTCTTCCTTCTCCTTCTCCCTTCCCCTTTTCCTATTCCATGTGGGAGGTGGAATCCTACTAGGACTAGGGAGTCCTAGTAGGACTCCACACTTTGGGCGCGCCCTATGAGGGCCGGCCTCCTCCTCCCTCCATCCTTTATATACGTGGCCAGGGGCACCCCATAAACACACAAGTTGATCATTGATCTCTTAGCCGTGTGTGGTGCCCCCCTCCGCCATAATCCACCTCGGTCATGTCGTTGTAGTGCTTAGGCGAAGCCCTGCGCCGGTAGCTTCATCATCACCGTCATCATGCCGTCGTGCTGACGAAGCTCTCCCTCGACACTCTACTGGATCGTGAGTTCGTGGGACGTCACCGGGCTGAACATGTGCAGATCACGGAGGTGCCGTACTTTCGGTACTAGGATCGGTCGATCATGAAGACGTACGACTACATCAACCACGTTGTCATAACGCTTCCGCTTTCGGTCTACGAGGGTACGTGGACAACACTCTCCCCTCTCGTTGCTATGCATCACCATGATCTTGCGTGTGCGTAGGTAAATTTTTGAAATTACTACATTCCCCAACAAATTAAACTATTTGTTTACACTTTATCCAAGACAACAACGAACTGCAGGATGGTAAGTAAGAACTCTGCAGCCTTCTTTTTACTGCCCATAATGAGTTGTGTTAGATGACAATGTCTGAATCTTTTTCCTTTGCAGTGGTTGCCAAAGCAGTTTACTCAAGATTACCTCTCAAACTACATGATTGGTGGGCATGCAATGGCTAAAGTATTTCTACCAGAACACGATGATTATCTAGATGTTTTCATTAAGACTGTGAAGGATGGGCGGTCGGCCATCACAAGGGGTTAGACTAGACTCGTGCGTGCCTTCTGCATGGAGGAGGGCACAATATGGGCATTCCGCTTCAGCTTGTTCAGCAACCAGAATATATTTCGCCTCTTTCTTTACCGTCTTTAATAGTACAAGTATACAACTGTGGTTCGTCATTCTTTATTTGGTTCTTATGTAATTCTTGAACATATGTACCTATGAATCGAATAATGCATTGGTTGTTTGAACCTGATGGATATGAATAAAGCTGTAGCATACATTCAAATTCAAATTCAAATCCGGTACAATTTGAAATAGCAGCAATTAAATTACGATGAAATTACGCTCTCCAGGTTGTTATGGCACACACGGTTGGTAAAACACAAACATTTGCGATATACACCATAATCCGAGACGGTTCACAGAGAGGAAACGTGTGCAAGCATGCACACAATTGCCGTTTGCAATATTACAAACGGTGTGGGCAAACTAAACGTTTGTGTTAGTTGCCTTATCGTACACGATTCACAACCATGAACTGTTTCTGATGAAGCATGCATCGTAAACGTTGCACCACAGAATAGCGTGTGGGATAGTTGTCGTGTACGACGATGTTACGACGGTCCGACATTTCGTAATCCTGTCCGACACTCGTACGACGATTAGTAATCTTCTTAACAGTGAACCGTTTGTGATGGGCCGCGCATCATACACGTTCTATAATAGTGAACCATTTATGATGGGCCGCGCATCGTAAACGTAGCACCACAGAATACCGACTGTGATGGCAATGCGAGCAGAAATGAGTAGGAGTACTGTAGGGTCCCTATCCCCGACGTTTTTGGGTCGTGTGGGAAGGACCCCCCTATTGCCCACACTCACTTGGCGATGGTTCCAAATGCCATCGCGGAAAGGGGTTAAAAACCGTTTGTATAGCACCGACGCGCACCAGTGCAGGTAGCCGCAATATATCCTTGGAACTACATGGCGATAACTTTCACCACCGATGACGAGCCAAGGGCCAGATCAGTCCGAGCACCAGCCGCCTTGGTCTTATACCCAATAGTGGATGGCTTTCGGCTCACCAAAGTGCTCATGGACGGTGGCCGCGGACTGAACCTCATCTACGAAGATACGCTGCAAAAAATGCAGATGGACAAAAGTCGCATTGAGCAAAGCGGCACCACTTTTCGAGGCATCATCCCCAGTCGAGAAGCATGAAGCTCGGGGAAGATCAAACTCGATGTCGTAACTACAGGTCCGAAGAGTTGCTCTTCCACGTGGCACCTTTCAACAGCGGATATCACGCCCTGTTAGGGCGAGACACATTCAAACGCTTTCAAGCCATACCCCATTACGGGTACATGAAGCTCAAAATGCCAGGGCCCAATGGAGTTATCACTATCACTAGTGATCCGGATATAGCACTCCGCGCCGAAAACAAAACTGCCTCCCTGGCCCTCGAGGCGCTATCGGAGGCCCTCGTGGCCGAGGAACTAACCAATCTGCGCTCTATAGTGGACAAGGATGATGTAATTCTCGACAAGAGGCCCAAATCCACTTCCTTCAAGCCAGCAGACGAAATAGTCAAATTTCAAGTACACCCAACGGATCCGAATAAAACAGCAGCCATTGGAGCACAACTGGATCCAACGACCGCCGCCGCCCTAAGAGCGTTCCTGGGCGAGAATTGGGACATCTTTGCCTGACATCCTTCGGATATGCCAGGAATCCCACGCAGACTGGCCGAACATAGCCTCAACATAATAAAGGGGTTCAAACCAGTCAAGCAAACGTTGCGGCGCTTTTCCGAACCCAAGCGACAAGCTATGGGGGAGGAGCTAGCCAAACTACTTGAAGCCGGGTTCATCAGAGAGATCAAACACCCGGACTGGCTAGCAAACCTGGTCATGGTGCCAAAGAAGGACAAATCCTGGTGCCTTTGTGTCGATTTCAAAGACCTCAACAAGGCCTGCCCTAAGGACCCCTTCCCGCTGCCCTGCATTGACCAAATCATTGATGCAACTGCAGGACACGATTCACTGTGCTTCCTCGATGCATACTCCGGATACCATCAAATTAAGATGAAGGAATCCAATCAGGCCGCAATGGCATTCATTACTCCGTATGGGCCTTTCTGCTTCAACACTATGCCTTTCGGACTCAAAAACGCCGGCGCCACTTACCAACGCATGATTCAAACATGCCTGGAAAAACAAATTGGCAAGACGGTGGAGGCATATGTAGATAATGTAGTCATCAAAACTAAACATGTCAAATCATTGGTGGACGACTTGCGCCTTACATTCGACAACCTCCGAACATATGACATACGGCTCAATCCAGAAAATTGTGTTTTTGGCGTTCTGGCTGGAAAGCTGCTCGGGTTCATTGTCTCCAATAGAGGAATCGAAGCAAATCCGGCCAAAATCCGAGCCCTGTCACAATTGGCAACGCCAACAGACCTAAAGCAGGTCCAAAAACTAGCTGGGTGCGTGGCAGCCTTGAGCCGCTTTATCTCCAGATGGGGAGAAAAGGCACTACCGCTTTATCGCCTGCTCCGACGTACCGACCACTTTGAGTGGACGGATGTGGCAACAGCCGGGTTGGAAGAAATAAAAACTTTGTTAGCAAACAACCCAATCCTTGCCGCAACAAATATCGGCGAACCTATGCTGCTGTACATATCTGCAACTCACCAGGTGGTGAGTGCTATGCTCGTCGTCGAACGAGAGGAAGAAGGACACAAATTCCCACTCCAAAAACCAGTATACTATGTATCGACGGTCCTTTCACCATGCAAATCCCGATACCAGCACTATCAAAAGATAGCGTATGCGGTCTTCATGGCATCTCGGAAGCTGCGGTACTACTTTCAAGAGTGCTCGATCACGGTGGCTTCTGAAGTACCACTCAATGATATCATAAACAATCAAGACACCACCGTCCGCATTGCCAAACGAGCTATCGAGCTCTTATCATTTGAAATAACATACAAGCCACGCCGAGCTATTAAATATCAGGTGTTGGCCGACTTTGTCGCCGAATGGACAGAAGCCGAACTCCCTAAAGAGTACAACACATACTCCAATTGGGTGATGTACTTCGACGGGTCCAAAATGTTAGCCGGATTGGGGGCTGGTGTCATCCTAACATCCCCTATAGGCGACTGATACGTCTCCAACGTATCTATAATTTATAAAGTATTCATGCTATTATATTATCTGTTTTGGATGTTTATGGGCTTTACTAAACACTTTTATATTATTTTTGGGACTAACCTATGAACCGGAGGCTCAGCCCAAATTGTTGTTTTCTTGCCTATTTCAGTGTTTCGAAGAAAAGGAATATCAAACGGAGTCCAAACGGAATGAAACCTTCGGGGGAGTTATTTTTGGAACGGAAGCAATCCAGGAGACTTGGAGTAGACGTCAGGGAAGCTTTGAGGAAGCCACGAGGTAGGGAGGCGCGCCCTACCCCCTGGGCGCCCCCACCCTCGTGGGCCCCTCGTGGCTCCTCTGACCGACTTATTTCGCCTATATATATCCATATACCCTAAAAACATCGGGGAGCACAATAGATCGGGAGTTCCGCCGCCGCAAGCCTCTGTAGCCACCAAAAACCAATCTAGACCCGTTCCGGCACCCTGCCGGAGGGGGAATCCCTCTCCGGTGGCCATCTTCATCATCCCGGCGCTCTCCATGACGAGGAGGGAGTAGTTCACCCTCGGGGCTGAGGGTATGTACCAGTAGCTATGTGTTTGATCTCTCTCTCTCTCTCTCTCTCGTGTTCTTGAGGTGGTACGATCTTGATGTATCACGAGCTTTGCTATTATAGTTGGATCTTATGATGTTTCTCCCCCTCTACTCTCTTGTAACGGATTGAGTTTTCCCTTTGAAGTTATCTTATCGGATTGAGTCTTTAAGGATTCGAGAACACTTGATGTATGTCTTGCATGTGCTTATCTGTGGTGACAATGGGATATCACGTGATCTACTTGATGTATGTTTTGGTGATCAACTTGCGGGTTCCGTGACCTCGTGAACTTATGCATAGGGGTTGGCACACATTTTCGTCTTGACTCTCCGGTAGAAACTTTGGGGCACTCTTTGAAGTACTTTATCTTGGTTTGAATAGATGAATCTGAGATTGTGTGATGCATATCGTATAATCATACCCACAGATACTTGAGGTGACATTGGAGTATCTAGGTGACATTAGGGTTTTGGTTGATTTGTGTCTTAAGGTGTTATTCTAGTACGAACTCTATGATAGATTGAACGGAAAGAATAGCTTCGTGTTATTTTACTACGGACTCTTGAATAGATCGATCAGAAAGGATAACTTTGAGGTGGTTTCGTACCCTACCATAATCTCTATTAGTGACTTTGGAGTGACTCTTTGTTGCATGTTGAGGGATAGTTATATGATCCAATTATGTTATTATTATTGAGAGAACTTGCACTAGTGAAAGTATGAACCCTAGGCCTTGTTTCCTAGCATTGCAATACCGTTTGTGCTCACTTTTATCATTAGTTACCTTGCTGTTTTTATATTTTCAGATTACAAAAACCTATTTCTACCATCCATATTGCACTTTTATCACCATCTCTTCGCCGAACTAGTGCACCTATACAATTTACCATTGTATTGGGTGTGTTGGGGACACAAGAGACTCTTTGTTATTTGGTTGCAGGGTTGCTTGAGAGAGACCATCTTCATCCTACGCCTCCCACGGATTTATAAACCTTAGGTCATCCACTTGAGGGAAATTTGCTACTGTCCTACAAACCTCTGCACTTGGAGGCCCAACAACGTCTACAAGAAGAAGGTTGTGTAGTAGACAAGAAGCTCTTTTCTGGCGCCGTTGCCAGGGAGGTGAGTCCTTGAAGGTATATCTTTAGATCTCGTAATTGAATCTTTTAGTTTCTTGTTTTATCACTAGTTTAGTCTATAAAAGAAAACTACAAAAAAATGGAATTGAGGGTGCCTCATATGCTTCATCTTTTTAATGTCTTCCGTGAAAATAAGGATTCCGATAATTGTGCTCAATTGCTAGAGGAAGAATGCATTAAATTGTTTGGCACTAAATCTTTGAATGATGAGCATGATTGCAATGTTGTTAGTATGAATTCTATGAATATCCATGATGCTAATGATATGCAAAGCCACAAGCTTGGGGATGTTATGTTTGATGAAGATGATATTTTTAGTCCCCCAAGTTATGATGTGCAAATTTATTATGATGAAAGCATGCCTCCTATCTATGATGATTATTATGATGACACGTATGCCATAAATAATAATGATAACCATGAAACTTGTCATCTTGATTTTAATTTTCAATTGGATTATGCTTCACATGATAGTTATTTTGTTGAGTTTGCTCCCACTACTATTGATGAGAATAAATTTGCTTATGTAGAGAGTAGTAAAATTTCTATGCAAGTAGATCATGAAAAGAATGCTTTATGTGCTGGTTATATTGTTGAATTAATTCATTATGCTACTGAAAATTATTATGAGAGAGGATCATATGCTTCTACATATTGCAATAATATCAAGTTTCCTCTCTATGTGTTGAAAATCTTGAAGTTATGCTTGTTTTACCTTCCTATGCAAGTTGATTATTGTTCCCATAAGTTGTTTGCTCACAAAATCCCTATGCATAGGAAGTGGGTTAGACTTAAATGTGTTTCATGATGCTCTCTTTATGCTTCAATTCTTATCTTTTATGTGAGCATCATTGAAATCATCATGCCTAGCTAGGGGCGTTAAACGATAGCGCTTGTTGGGAGGCAACCCAATTTTATTTTTGTTCTTTACCTTTTGCTCCTTTTAGTAATAAATAAATCATCTAGCCTATGGTTAGATGTGGTTTTATGTTTTAATTAGTTTTTGTGCCAAGTAAGACCTATAGGATCTTCTTGGATGATAATTATCTGATCTTGCTGAAAAAGACAGAAACTTTATGCTCACAAAAACAATTGTTAAAAATCACCAAAAAGTGATAAAATACTGATTCCAATTGAAGTATATCAATAATCAAATTATCTAGGTCTTCCTATTTTTTCATATTTTTCTGAGTTACAGAAGTTTGCGTTTGATGCAGATTACTACAGACTGTTCTGTTTTTGACAGATTCTATTTTCTATGTGTTATTTGCTTTTGATGAATCTATGAGTAGTATCGGAGGGTATGAACCATAGATAAGTTGGAATACAGTAGATATACACCAATATGAATTTAGAATGAGTTCACAACAGTACCTAAGTGGTGATTTATTTTCTTATACTAACGGAGCTTACGAGTTTTCTGTTAAGTTTTGTGTTGTGAAGTTTTCAAGTTTTGGGTAAAGATTCGATGGACTATGGAATAAGGAGTGGCAAGAGCCTAAGCTTGGGGATGCCCAAGGCACCCCAAAGTAATATTCAAGGACAACCAAGAGCCAAAGCTTGGGGATGCCCCGGATGGCATCCCATCTTTCGTCTTCGTCTATCGGTAACTTTACTTGGAGCTATATTTTTATTCACCACATGATATGTGTTTTGCTTGGAGCGTCATTTTATTTTGTTACTATTTGCTTGATGTTATTTAGAATAATGTTTTGCATCTCTATTTTCAATAAAAAATGTCAAGGATAGCCTTTACTATGCTTATTTTACAAGTCTACATGTTGCTGTTTGAAAAACAGAAAGTTTACCGCTGTTGCAAAAATTCCCTAGAAAAGTCAGGATATGATAAAATGTTGAAACCTTTTGCATAATAAGCTCTGATAAATTTACTACAGCGGGAATTTTCTTTCATAATTTTTGGAGCTAGGGAAGTATGGATCTTGCTGCATTCTTTACAGACTGTACTGTTTTGGCAGATTGCTGTTATGTTTGCATTGTTTGCATACGTTTGCTTGTTTAATGATTCTATTTGAGGATAGGACTATTAAATATGCAGAGGCATTTAGTATGCAATGTTGAATAATAATTTTAGTGATTTTCTACAATAGAGTATGATAAGGTTTTTGCATTGGTTTATACTAACTTATTTCACGAGTCCTTGTTGAGTTTTGTGTGGATGAAGCTCTTGAGATTTAGGGAGACTGTGATATGAGAGGAATTAAGGAGACACAAAAGCTCAAGCTTGGGGATTCCCAAGGCATCCCAAGATAATATTTCAAGAAGTCTTAAGCATCTAAGCTTGGAGATGCCCCGGTAGGCATCCCACCTTTCTTCTTCAACGATTATCGGTTAGTATCGGTTGAGCCTAAGTTTTTGTTTCTTCACATGATGAGTGCTATCCTTGAAATGTCGTTTTATTTTGTTTTGCTTGTTGTTTAAATAAAATACCAAGATCTGAAATTCTTAAATGAGAGAGAGTCTTCACATAACTACATAATTATTTAACTATTCATTGATCTTCACTTATATCTTTTTGGAATAGTTTGTCATTTACTCGTGTGCTTCACTTATATCCTATGAGTAAATAGTTGAATGATTTTAATATCATAAATCTGAAATTATATATGTTTCATATGCTTATCCCATGGGGAGTAATGACTTCACATATAAGAAGTAGAGGTGGTAAATTTATTGAAGGTTAGCAAACATTGTATTGGTCACTTGAACAATTCATGAAAGAATATTGAGGGAAGAGAGATTTCACATATAAATATACTATCTTGGACATCTTTTGTAATTGCGAGCACTCATTAAAATATGACATGCTAAAAGGTTGATGTTGGACAAGGAAGACAACGTAATGGGTTCTGTTTTCTTATATCCGAAATAAATTATATTGTCATGGATCATTCAACATGCTGAGATTGCCTTTCCCCCTCATGCTAGCCAAATTCTTTGCACCAAGTAGAGATACTACTTGTGCTTCCAAACAACCCTTAAACCAGTATTGCCATGAGAGTCCACCATACCTACCTATGGATTGAGTAAGATCCTTCAAGTAAGTTGTCATCGGTGCATGCAATAAAAATTGCTCTCTAAATATGTATGATCTATTAGTGTGGAGAAAATAAGCTTTATACGATCTTGTGATGTGGAAGCAATAAAAGCGACGGACTGCATAATAAAGGTCCCTATCACAAGTGGCAATATAAAGTGACGTTCTTTCGCATTAAGATTTTATGCATCCAACTATAAAAGCGCATGACAACCTCTGCTTCCCTTTGCGAAGGGCCTATCTTTTATTCTTTTCTTATACCTTATGCAAGAGTCATGGTGATCTTCACCTTTCCTTTTTACATTTTATCCTTTGGCAAGCACATTGTGTTGGAAAGATCCTGATATATATATATATATATATATATATATATATATATATATGAACTATTATTGTTGACATTACCCTTGAGGTAAAAGGTTGGGAGGCCAATCTATAAACCCCTATCTTTCTCTGTGTCTAATTAAAACTTTGAACCCATAAATATCATGTAAGTGTTAGCAATTGTGAAAGACTAAATGATAGTTGAGTATGTGAAGTTTGCTAAATCAAAGCTCTGACACAGACCCTTCCTGAAAATAAGATGAATTGTAATTGTTTGATGACTAATAACACGGTTTGTTAGTTTTCAAGAAAGTTTATGATCTATACTTTAACATGTGAATAGTTTGTTACTTGATCATGAAAAGTCTTATGAGTTGAGCTACTGTTATGATATATAATGATGCTAGAAAAGGTGATTGAAATTATCATTGATCAAACTTATGCACCTGCTAGCATTCACACTGCATAAATTATTTCTTTTATCATTTACCTACTCGAGGACGAGCAGGAATTAAGCTTGGGGATGCTGATACGTCTCCAACGTATCTATAATTTATGAAGTATTCATGCTATTATATTATCTATTTTGGATGTTTATGGGCTTTACTAAACACTTTTATATTATTTTTGGGACTAACCTATTAACCGGAGGCCCAACCCAAATTGCTGTTTTCTTGCCTATTTCAGTGTTTTGAAGAAAAGGAATATCAAACGGAGTCCAAACGGAATGAAACCTTCGGGGGAGTTATTTTTGGAACGGAAGCAATCCAGGAGACTTGGAGTAGACGTCAGGGAAGCTTTGAGGAAGCCACGAGGCAGGGAGGCGCGCCCTACCCCCTGGGCGCCCCCACCCTCGTGGGCCCCTCGTGGCTCCTCTGACCGACTTATTTCGCCTATATATATCCATATACCCTAAAAACATCGGGGAGCACAATAGATCGGGAGTTCCGCCGCCGCAAGCCTCTGTAGCCACCGAAAACCAATCTAGACCCGTTCCGGCACCCTGCCGGAGGGGGAATCCCTCTCCGGTGGCCATCTTCATCATCCCAGCGCTCTCCATGACGAGGAGGGAGTAGTTCACCCTCGGGGCTGAGGGTATGTACCAGTAGCTATGTGTTTGATCTCTCTCTCTCTCGTGTTCTTGAGGTGGTACGATCTTGATGTATCACGAGCTTTGCTATTATAGTTGGATCTTATGATGTTTCTCCCCCTCTACTCTCTTGTAACGGATTGAGTTTTCCCTTTGAAGTTATCTTATCGGATTGAGTCTTTAAGGATTCGAGAACACTTGATGTATGTCTTGCATGTGCTTATCTGTGGTGACAATGGGATATCACGTGATCTACTTGATGTATGTTTTGGTGATCAACTTGCGGGTTCCATGACCTCGTGAACTTATGCATAGGGGTTGGCACACGTTTTTGTCTTGACTCTCCGGTAGAAACTTTGGGGCACTCTTTGAAGTACTTTATCTTGGTTTGAATAGATGAATCTGAGATTGTGTGATGCATATCGTATAATCATACCCACAGATACTTGAGGTGACATTGGAGTATCTAGGTGACATTAGGGTTTTGGTTGATTTGTGTCTTAAGGTGTTATTCTAGTACGAACTCTATGATAGATTGAACGGAAAGAATAGCTTCGTGTTATTTTACTACGGACTCTTGAATAGATCGATCAGAAAGGATAACTTTGAGGTGGTTTCGTACCCTACCATAATCTCTTCGTTTGTTCTCCGCTATTAGTGACTTGGGAGTGACTCTTTGTTGCATGTTGAGGGATAGTTATATGATCCAATTATGTTATTATTGTTGAGAGAACTTGCACTAGTGAAAGTATGAACCCTAGGCCTTGTTTCCTAGCATTGCAATACCGTTTGTGCTCACTTTTATCATTAGTTACCTTGCTGTTTTTATATTTTCAGATTACAAAAACCTATTTCTACCATCCATATTGCACTTGTATCACCATCTCTTCGCCGAACTAGTGCACCTATACAATTTACCATTGTATTGGGTGTGTTGGGGACACAAGAGACTCTTTGTTATTTGGTTGCAGGGTTGTTTGAGAGAGACCATCTTCATCCTACGCCTCCCACGAATTGATAAACCTTAGGTCATCCACTTGAGGGAAATTTGCTACTGTCCTACAAATCTCTGCACTTGGAGGCCCAACAACGTCTACAAGAAGAAGGTTGTGTAGTAGACATCAGGGACACAGTCCGTTATGTATTACAAATCATGTATACGGACTCCAATAACGCGGGCGAATATGAAGCACTACTACATGGTCTCCGAATGGCCGTTTCTATGGGCATACAATGCCTCGAGGTGCGTGGGGATTCGAATCTCGTGATATCTCAAATAAATGGAGAATTCGATGCAAAAGATCCAAAGATGGCAGCCTACCGCAATGCCGTACTCAAAATATCATCTTGGTTTGAGGGGCTCGAGTTTCATCATGTGGCTCGAGACAGTAATCAAGCAGCGGACATCCTTGCTCGAATGGGTGCTAAACGCGACCCTGTCCCGCCTAACACCTTCGTGGGAAGGCTTTTCAAGCCATCCGTGGTATGGCAGGACGAGAGCGGAAATAACAGTCCCGCGCCAATCACACCCCCGGATGCCAAACACAATTCGGATATCATCGGTGGCTCGGGCGCCGAACCAACGCCTTCCGCCCATGTAATCATGGCGGTAATCGCTCCATGGACCGAACCCTTCTTAGCCTGCCTTAATAGGCAGGAGCTCCCTGATGACCAGAACGAGGCCCGTCGCATAGTTCGACGTTCTAAGGCCTACAAAGTTCACGAAGGAGAACTCTACAAGAAAAGCACTACTGGAGTTCTTCTAAGATGTATCTCCGAAGAGGAGGGGCGGCAGCTCTTGGCCGAAATACATGCTGGCCTCAGCGGCCATCACGCCGCAGCTCAGGCCCTCGTAAGCAAGGCCTTCCGTACAGGTTTCTTCTGGCCCACGGCCCGAGCAGATGCACAGACCCTTGTACTGCGCTGTGTTGGATGCCAGCTTTTTGCCAATCAAAGCCATATGCCGCCCACAGCCCTAAGAACAATCCCTATTACCTGGCCTTTCGTGGTCTGGGGGATAGACATGGTCGTACCCCTTAAAGGGGGAAGCCATAAAAAGAAATATTTACTGGTTATGGTGGATAAATTCACTAAGTGGATAGAGGCCAAACCAGTAAAAACGGCTGAAGCCGGACCGGTGATAGATTTTATATCCGGTGTCGTACACCGCTATGGTGTCCTGCATAGCATTATTACTGACAATGGCTCTAACTTCACAGCCAATGAGGTGAAAAATTGGTGTGCTAACCTGGGCATCAAGCTCGATTATGCCTCCGTATATCACCCTCAAACAAACGGTTAGGTCGAATGGGCTAATGGCCTGATATTGAGCGACATCAAACCCAGACTAGTGCGATCCCTAAAGGAGTCGATAAACACTGGGTCAAGGAACTCGACACCGTACTCTGGGGGCTGCGGACCATGCCTAACCGCACGACCAAATACACACCGTTCTTCATGGTATACGGCGCATAGGCTGTCTTACCCTGTGACATTATTCATGACTCACCTCGAGTGCGCATGTATGAAGAGAGAGAGGCCGAGCTCGATCGGCAGGACGACTTAGATGGCCTGGAGGAGGAGCACGATGTCGCAAAAGCCTGTTCCGCGTTCTATCAACAACAGGCTCGAAGATACCAAAGCAGAGAAGTGCGGGCAAAGACTTATAACGTCGGTGAGCTCGTTTTACGCCTCCCAGAGAAGAAAAAGGACAAACTCAAACCAAAATGGGAAGGTCCCTTCATTATAGATGAAGTTCTCACTGGAGGAGCCCACCGCCTTTGCAATGCATCGGATAATCGCTTAGAGCTGAACCCTTGGAACGCTGCCCGGCTCTGAAGATTCTACGCATAAGTCCGGCCATGCTTCTTATTCGTTCTTTTGTCTCCTTTTCAATGTTTTCCTTTTTTTCATTTTTATACGTTTCCCATGTTGTGCTCAGATAAGCCGAACATTTGAGGGGTGCACATCCTTAAATGTACACACCCCACCATGACTGGGGGATTTTGTAAGTAGAAGCTTATTATTATACCAAGCCTAGAGCTCACAATATATGTGTCGTCTGCGGATATACATCCTTTTTGCCATTATATGCACCTCAATGACTTAAGTTTTGCCAAGCTGGGTTGCCTTGTTCTTGTGCTTATGCCCTACGTTCCCTATTGTTCGGCTAGGGCATAAAGGGAGCACCTATGTGATTGTTACAACCGGGTTATCCGGACATGTACCTTAGACGGGTGAAGCCGAAAGCTAGCGTTCTTAAGGGAATAATTGGTCGGCACTAAAATGACAGATTGTTGCTGTATTGCAACCATTTTAAGCACTGCGAGACAATTTTTCCATATTACAGACCACACGCCCCGGCACGTGTAATCATAATATGCCGACCCAAGGAAAGGAACCCTTAATGGAACTATTTTCCCTGGAAGATGTTTCTTACATACGTAATATAGCATACATCCCGAACTCGATTTTTTTTTGTTCGAGCACAATGACTGGGTTGCCTGGTTTCTGGATAGATACTTCATTTTGTCTTAAGTATCTGGAAACACTCCACCATTTTGGTCCGGAGGTTAAAGCCGAAAGCCTGCGATGACAAAATCATTTCACGTGTTCGGATCTAGCGAAAGGTTGATCATAAATGTACATTGATACATTAAGTCACAAACCTATTCCTTCTCTATTCCGTCTATAAGGCTGTCTAATCTACAGTCTTCCTGCGAATATTTTGCAGTGATCATTACTTGATCATAGACCAAATTTAAAGGGATTTCCTTCCCATCTGGTCCCTGTGATCCTACTCGGGCCATATGATTCGGGTCCAGTTTCGTGAAGCGTGTCTTCACCATGGCCCAGGCTTCTCGTGCGCCTTCACGGCAGGCAGACGTCTTCCATAGCTCGAACTAGCGCCGGGCACCTTTGAACAGGTTTGCCAGGCCCTCCATACTTTCTGGAGGGGTATCAGATGGCCATAACGCCTTCACCATACTCCTCATGGCTTTCCGGGCCCGAGCATGCACGACGGACAACTCCTTTAGCACGTCGCCTTGAAATCCGGATACTTCTTCTTCTGGCCGACCAGTTAACAGACCTACAACAACAAAGTCATGATATTCTGCATTATGGACTAAACATGAGCACCTATGGTGGTTCCGAATAAGAGGGGAAGACATACCGAACATGCCGCCCTTCAGCTTTTTATTTTCCTTCTGAACAGCCCATCGCTGAGCATTCAAGCTCTCTATCTCTTCGGACTGTTTGTTCGTTTCCTCCTCAAGTTTTTTCTCCCTAGATGCACCCGTCGCGGTCTCTTTCAATTCCGCTAGTTCGGTGGTGACCGAATTCAGCTGCGTCTGGTTTGTGTTCAGCTCCTGGGCTAGCATAGTGTTCTTTTCTTTCAGAACCTGCAAAAATTATCGATCCTTAAATCGGTTTGCTTCACCGCTCGGGCGCTACTGGCATATGACTATACAAATTGCATCAATTTTTACCTGTATATCCTTCGAGAACAGCTGAATGACTCCGGCAAGTATGTCTCGAGCGGCTCGGAAATATGCATCCACCGAAGTCAGTGCGGCAAACTCTTGTTCGGAAAAGGCCGGAGCACGCATAGCCTCCTTTAATCGACGGTGATTCATCACGCTCTCCACTTCGGAATTCGTGACTGATACATCATGCGAATCCTCTTGAGGAGGCGGAACGGGCATTGCGTCGGCTAGTATCCTAGTTAACAAATCCGGCACCGGATTAGTGGACATTTGGCTAATCGGGCGTTTTCCCACCGTCTGCCGTGTACTCCTCTTGATTTCAAGGATAAAAAGGGAGACTTTTAATAATCCAGACTCATGCCTAGGCATGTATTAAGGCATATGTACCTCTTGGAAGCCTGTGAGTTCTCTGTAGTACTCCCGGTCCCTTTTCGTTTCGAACGACGACCTTGTGTAGGGCCGCCCTTGAGGAGATATGGTCCCTAGAGCACCGATCCTATTAAAATCTAGATCAGTACAATGGGTAAGGATGCAGATAAGGATATCCTTTTAAGAAGCCTCCGGATACTCACGATGCAGAAGGGATAGAGGCGAGGGTAGTCGGCAGTGATAGCCACTTCCGAACCGTCAAGGCTCGATTGATAGAATACCCCATCGTCGAATTCTATATATATGTCCGAATCCTTGCAAAAGCCAGGATCCTTATAATGATTATGATCCTCTGGCAGGGGAGCAGGACAGTGGATGTCCTCGGTCATCCTCCTCCATGATTGTTGGTGGCAACAACGAGCAAATTCAATTAGTGTCTGCAATGCAATAAAATAAGCACAGATGATCGAGATCTTACCCATTCAATAGGGGTGTACATAGAATAAGCCTCCCGACAGTTTAACTGGAGAAAATCTTCTTTTTCGCCCTTATACAGCTCGGCCAACATTGTGGCCAGTTCAGCTGTGGTATCTGGACCCTTCTGTCTGTAACGGGACGCGTCATCCTCTCCGTTGTAACACCATAAGGGAGTTACTCTGGATTGGAGAGGCTGAATGCACCTTTTTATTGCAATTTCCATGACCTCAACTATCGAGAGTTCGGTATGGGCGAGCAACCTGACCTTGTTGACTAACCTCTTTATCTTCGCACTGTCCTCTTCCTTGGGACTTAGGGGACGCCAGTTGAGGCACTTCTTCAAAGGAGCGCTGGAAAATTCAGGGAGGCCGCGCCCAACTGGATCCGGCAGCGGAACGTCGTCCATATAGAACCATTCCGAAGACCACTGCGGGTATACCTCTTTAGGTGTTCCTACGAGGTATCTGGATCGGGCTATACGCCATACTTTGGCACTGCCCACTTCAAATATAGAACCTCCTTGGTGACGGGGAACGAGGCAGAAGAACTTCCTCCATAATTCAAAATGGGCCTTAATGCCCAAGAATAGCTCGCAGAGGGCAACGAAACCTGAGATGTGCATAATCGAACCTGGTGAGGTTGTGTAGTTGGATGTCGTAAAATACCAATAACCCCCTGAGAAAGGGATGGATTGGAAATCCTAGGCCTCGCAACAGGAATGGGATGAAGCACACCCTCTCCTCCTTATTGGGGTTGGGGAAGTTCTCAGCCATCGCGTCGTTGCCTATTGAATACAATCCTGCTCGAATGGAGACTAGATCCGCGAGGGGGAGGTAGCCCTGCGTCTGGAGCCGGCTTAGCTGAAGATGAGGCATGGAGCAACTCGGCCAATCACCCTCTTGATGGCCATGGGGGCGCGAACAAGAGCCTGGGGCGCTAGCCATGATGGAAGGCTTTGCTCATGGCTAAACTTGGCAGTTTTCCTTCTGCGCGATGTGAGATGGAATTTGGAGATCTATATCTCCTTATAAAGATGCCATCCGAGCATGGTGAAGGGCTTATTTGAAAAAAAAAACATGGACCATTCATATCACTTAGCACACGGAAATCGAAGCATCGACAGGGGGGAATCGTAAAAGACATCGAGACTATCACCCAATTGTCATTGGTCCGGATTATAATGAAGAACCCACCTTGCAAAGCCGAAGACATGAGCCGAATACTACGTCGTCATTGAAGGAAAGTTCGGGGGCTACTGAGGGAGTCCTGGATTATGGGGTCCTCGGGTGTCCGGGCTGTCTAGCATGGGCCGGACTGATGGGCCATGAAGATACAAGATAGAAGGCCGGCAAGCTTGACGTCCGGATGTGTAGTTTCCTTTCTCTATAAACCGACTCTGTACAACCCTAGGTCCCTCCGGTATCTATATAAACTGGAGGGGTTAGTCCGTAGAGGCTATCAGAATTTATATAGGCTAGACATCTAGGGTTTAGCCATTACGATCTCGAGGTAGATCGACTCTTGTAACCCCTATACACATCAAAGTCAATCAAGCAGGAAGTAGGGTATTACCTCCATAAAGAGGGCCCGAACCTGGGTAAACATCGTGTCCCCTTTGTCTCCTGTTACCTTCGATCCTCAGACGCACTTCGGGACCCCTTACCCGAGATCGGCCGGTTTTGACACCGACAGGCGGCTCACACGACTAGTAAATTGTCTAGGGTGTGCTAGGCGCCCCCTTCCCACATATATATAGGTGGGAGGGAGGGAGGAGCAGCCATAGGAGGCGCCCAAGTAGGAGGAATCCTACTTGGAGTCCCTCCCAAGCCGCGTCCCCCTGCCATATATAACCGAGGGGGAAGGAAAGAGGGGGGAGAAGGAAGGAAGGGGAGTCCTACTCCACACTTTCCTTTCCCTTCCCCTCTTCCCTTCTCCTCCTAGGCCGTCCTGTGATGCCAGCTTGAACTACGTTGGTATTTCCCCAAAGAGGAAGGGATGATGCAGCACAGCGGCGGTAGGTATTTCCCTCAGTGATGAGACCAAGGTTAACGAACCAGTAGGAGAACCAAGCAACACTACGTAAACAGCACCTGCACACAAATAACAAATACTCACAACCCGACGTGTAAAAGGGGTTGTTGATCCCTTTCGGGTAGCGGTGCCAGAAATTGGCAAACGGACATGAGAGAGTTGTAAATATTGATAGATCGAACGCCAAATAAAATAAATTGCAGCAAGGTATTTTTGTATTTTTGGTTTAATAGATCTGAAAATAAAAGGCAAATAAAATACATCGCAAAGGCAAATAATATGAGAAAGAGACACGGGGGCCGTAGGTTTCACTAGTGGCTTCTCTCGAGAAAATAGCAAACGGTGGGTGAACAAATTACTGTTGGGAAATTGATAGAACTTCAAATAATCATGGCGATATCTAGGCAATGATCATTATATAGGCATCACGTCCAAGATTAGTTGACCGACTCCTGCCTGCATCTACTACTATTACTCCACACATCGACCGCTATCCAGCATGCATCTAGTGTATTAAGTTCATGGAGAAATGAAGTAATGCAATAAGAACGGTGACATGGTGTAGACAAGATCTATCTATGTAGAAATAGACCCCGTCATTTTATCGTATGTAGCAACGATACATACATGTCGGTTCCCCTTCTGTCACTGGGATCAAGCACCGTAAGATCGAACCCACTACAAAGCACCTCTTCCCATTGCAAGATAAATAGATCAAGTTGGCCAAACAAAACTCAAATATCGGAGAAGAAATATGAGGCTATAAGCAAGCATGCATATATGAGATCAAAGAAACTCAAATAACTTTCATGGATAAAAAGCTAGATCTGATCATAAACTCAAAGTTCATCGGATCCCAACAAACACACCGCAAAAAGAGCTACATCATATGGATCTCCAAGAGACGATTGTATTGAGAATCAAACGAGAGAGAGGAAGCCATCTAGCTACTAACTACGGACCCGTAGGTCTACAAAGAACTACTCACGCATCATCGGAGAGGCACCAATGGAAGTGGTGAACCCCTCCGTGATGGTGTCTAGATTGGATCTGGTGGTTCTGGACACTGCAGCGGCTGGAATTGATTTTCGTCGATTCCCCTAGGGTTTATGGAATATTGGGGTATTTATAGAGCAAAGATTCAGTTCAGGGGGCACCCGAGGTGGGCACAACCCACCAGGGCGCGCCTGGGCCTCCTGGCGTGCCCTGGTGGGTTGTGCTCCCCTCGGAATACCCCCTAGGCACTTCTCCAGCCCATTGGATGTCTTCTGGTCCAAAAAAAATCCACAAATAGTTTCGCTACGTTTGGACTCCGTCTGGTATTGATTTCCTGCGATGTAAAAAACATGCAGAAAACAGCAACTGGCACTTGGCACTATGTCAATAGGTTAGTACCAAAGAAATGATATAAAATGACTATAAAATGATTATAAAACATCCAAGAATGATAATATAATAGCATGGAACAATCAAAAACTATAGATATGTTGGAGACGTATCAGCATCCCCAAGCTTAATTCCTGCTCGTCCTCGAGTAGGTAAATGATAAAAACAGAATAATGTTATACTACATGCATATTTGGCTGGTGGAAAGCTCTATGGTTACAGTTTCGCAAAAAGCCAATTTTTCCCTACTGCAAAGGAATAAATTTTATTTAACTGTCATGGTGGTTGTTAAACATTGAGAATGGGTGACACCATCTCAATCCCAATTAAGTTTCAACATTAGTCCCAACAAAATTAATTAAAGTAACATGATGAGATTCACATGATAATCCAAGTACTAGATACTCAAGTTGTCCATAACCGGGGACACGGCTAACCATGATTAGATTGTACACTCTGCAAAGGTTTGCGCACTTTTCCCCGCAAGACTCGATCTCCTCCGTTGGGATTCTCGCACTACATGGTGTTTGAGAAACGGATGACCGAGACATAGTCTTTCAGAAGCGTTAGCACCTTACGATCGGGTAGACAGTTACACCTACTTCCCCTACATCTGCTAGTCTACCACTGTAAGAGTTCACACAACTTAATCAACTATGCTAGAGCCCATAATAGCTTGCGGCTGCACACGGAAGCTTCTAGCATGAATAATCTTATGATCCCTTTGAGCCTGGGTGGCGGTCCATAAAAAAACAGGCAATCGCTAGAATACCCAGGTGCCTCAATCCACCCAGATGTGTATTTAAGTTGCCACCTTAAGTTGAACCATTAATTAACAAACTCACATCTACCATGGATACACTCAAACCCAATACACGTCTACTAGCATAGCATAGCAATATAAGCAAACATAGAAGTAACTCCCAATGGTTTGAATACAAAACAGGTAATAGGTACTACCTCATCTACTTCCCAAAACCCACAATTTAATCAGATCCTAATCATGCAGTGTTTGAGGATTGATCTAATGCAATAAAACTGGGTAATGAAAAGTATGATCAAAGTGTTACTTGCCTTGCTGATGGTCCATGAAACCTAGGGATTCGAAGTAGCAAGCGGCGCACTCCGGGTACTCTATTGCAAACAACAAGCATACAATAAGTACTCGTCTAATGCACAGGTAAAAATCAAATAAGAGATCTAACCAGAAAGTTCAACTTAAGAACGCCGGTTTGCAAAAAGAATCAAATCAAACGAAGCAACGAAAGTCAAACGGCGAAAGAAACAAGCGTTGTTTACTAATCTGGACCTAAGTCAAATTTTACAGTAGCAAAAACTTGTTTGAGTTGGTTAAACGGAAAGAGGGCTTCGAGACGAAACTCTAGGCGCTCGAATCGCCTGATTCCGACAAACGAGCAAAAATAAAAACGAAAACGAAAAACAGATCGGAAATCGCGATCAGAAATAATCGCGGAAAATCCGAGAAAAAGAAACGGACGAATAGGCTAACGAACGAACGTTCGTTACAACGACAAAACGGCGACTTCGTTCGTTAAAATGAACGTACAGACGAACGTCCGCTAAAAAAACTAAACCGAAAAAAAACCGATCTAATCTAAAAAAATGAAAACTAGGGTTTTCTAAAAAAAAAACGGATCTAGGTTTTCTAAAAAAAACCGAACGGGTTTAAAAAAAACGGCGGCGACGGCGGGCGGCTACCTCGTCGGGCTCCGGCGAAGTCCGGCGGGGTCCGGTGGGGCTGCGGGGCTCCGGGCGGCGGCGGCGGGAAGGCGACGGCGGCTCGGCCTCGGGCGGCGGCTGCGACTGCGGGAGTTGGGGCGGGTCGGGTGGCGGGGTGAGGGGGCGGCGGCGGCTATTTAAAGAGGGGGGGTGTGGTGGCTTGGGGGAGGGGGCAAGGCGGCGGAGGCGGAGTCCAGCTCGGCGGCGGCGGCGCGCGCGCGGTCTTCGCGCGGGAGACGGCGGCGGGGAGGCGGGCCGGCTCGGCTGGGCCTCGGCCCAGTCGGGCGCACGACTCTTTTTTTAAACAATTCCGCCGAAACTAAGAAAAATTCTAGGAAATAAAATAAAACTCTAAGAATGCCAAAACAAATTTTCACCGTCTAAATAAAATATTTAGAACAAGATGAACATTTTCTTGGCCCTAAAATGCAGTTTTGAAAAACATGCAATTTTTCCTAAATTCAAATAAATTGGCGAAAACTTCCAAATAAAATAATATTTGATTTTTTTATTAAATCCTCAATATTTCTTATTTTTGGGAAAGTCATTTTATTCCCTCTCTCGTACTTTTATAAATGAAATAATTGAAGATAAAATAAATAAAATCAAATGATCCTCTTTTCAAAATTTAAGGAAACCCAAATATGAAAATAACGAAATCCCCAACTCTCTCCGTGGGTCCTTGAGTTGCGTAAAATTTCTAGGATCAAAATCAAAATTCAAATAAAATATGATATGCAATGATGCTCTAATGTATAACATTCCAAATTGAAAATTTGGGATGTTACAAACCTACCCCCCTTAAGATGAATCTCGCCCTTGAGATTCGGGTTGGCTAGAAAATAGGTGAGGGTGGTCCTTCCGTACATCTTCCTCTCGCTCCCAGGTGGCTTCACCCTCGGTATGGTGGCTCCACTGAACTTTGCAAAACTTGATAACCTTGCTGCGGGTGACTCGGCTGGCATATTCGAGAATCTTTACTGGTTTCTCCTCGTAGGTCAAATCACTATCCAACTGAATCGCTTCCAGCGGCACGGTATCTCTCAATGGTATATCAGCCATCTCTACGTGGCACTTCTTCAACTGGGAAACGTGGAACACATCGTGAACTCCTGACAATCCTTCGGGTAATTCCAACTTGTAAGCAACTTCTCCCATATGCTCCAAAACTTTGTATGGTCCTACAAATCGTGGCGTTAACTTTCCCTTAACTCCAAAGCGCTTAACTCCTCGAAGCGGGGATACACAAAGATAAACTCTGTCTCCGACTTCGTAAACAGTCTCCTTGCGTTTAGAATCCGCATAGCTCTTCTGCCTGGATTGGGCTACCTTGAGCCTATCGCGAATCAACTTTACCTTCTGTTCAGATTCCTTAATCAAATCTGGTCCAAACAACTGACGGTCTCCAACTTCATACCATAACAATGGTGTTCTACACCTCCTTCCGTACAAAGCTTCGAAAGGGGCCATCTTCAGAATGGATTGATAGCTGTTGTTGTAAGAAAATTCTGCATACGGTAAATTGTCGTCCCAACTAGATCCATAATCTAGCGCACAAGCTCTCAACATGTCCTCCAAAATCTGATTCACTCTTTCGGTCTGTCCATCTGTCTGTGGATGAAAGGCTGTACTGAACTCTAGCCTGGTACCCAAAGTTTCATGTAACTGATGCCAGAACTTTGAGGTAAACTGGGTTCCTCTATTTGATACAATGCTCCTCGAAACTCCATGCAGACATACGATCCTGGTCATGTATATCTTTGCCAACTTAGCACTGGTGTAAGTGGTCTTCACTGGGATGAAATGAGCTACTTTCGTCAAATGATCGACTACAACCCATATTGAGTCATAGCCTGAACGAGTCCTGGGCAATCCTGTGATAAAATCCATGCCTAACTTATCCCACTTCCATTCGGGTATCGGCAATGGCTGTAGCAATCCTGCTGGTTTCTGATGCTCTGCCTTCACTCTCTGACATACATCACAAACTGCTACGTACTCCGCAATATCCTTCTTCATTCTGGTCCACCAGAAAGTATCCTTCAAATCCAAATACATCTTGGTATTTCCTGGGTGAATCGAATACGGCGAATCATGGGCCTCTTGCAGAATCAACTTCCTGATCTCCTGATCATTAGGCACATAAACGCGGTCCTCAAACCATAAGGTATCGTGCTCGTCCTCACGAAATCCCTTGGCTTTTCCTTTGCGCATCCTTTCCTTTATTTCGGCAATCTCCTTGTCAGTCTTCTGAGCTTCTCTGATCTTATCCATCAAAGTAGACTGTATTTCTAATGCGGCAACATAGCCTCTCGGAACTATCTCCAAACATAGCTCGCGAAGATCCTCGGCTAATTCCTTTGGTAACTCTCCGGTCATGAGTGTGTTGACATGGCTCTTGCGGCTCAACGCATCTGCTACTACGTTAGCCTTTCCAGGGTGATAATGCAATCTCATATCATAATCCTTTATGAGCTCCAACCATCTCATTTGCCTGAGATTCAACTCTTTCTGCGTGAAGATGTATTTCAAACTCTTATGATCCGTGTACACCTCACAGTGGTTTCCGATGAGAAAGTGTCTCCATGTCTTCAACGCATGTACTACGGCTGCTAACTCCAAATCATGCGTAGCATAATTCAACTCATGGGGCTTAAGCTGTCGTGAGGCATATGAAACAACTCTTCCTTCCTGCATAAGCACTCCTCCAAGTCCTTGACGAGAAGCATCGCAGTATACTTCATAATCCTTGCACTGATCTGGCAGAATCAACATTGGTGATGTAACCAAACGTTTCTTCAACTCCTGGAAACTAGCTTCACATTCCTCAGCCCAATTGAACTTGGTGTCCTTCTTCAACAGCTCCATCATGGGCTTTGCAATCCTCGAGAAATTCTCAATGAATCTTCGGTAGTATCCTGCGAGTCCAAGAAAACTCCGGATCTCTCCAACTGATGTGGGTGATTCCCAGTTTGTCATAGTGTCGACTTTGGTGGGGTCTACTGCTATTCCTTCTCCGGATATAACATGTCCGAGGAATCCAACTTCCTTCAACCAAAACTCACATTTGCTGAACTTGGCGTATAACTGATGTTCTCTGAGCTTCTCAAGTACCAAACGCAAATGTTTCTTATGCTCCTCTTCATTCTTTGAGTAGACCAAAATGTCATCAATGAACACTACGACGAACTTATCCAAAAACTCCATAAACACTTTGTTCATCAGGTTCATGAAATAGGCAGGTGCGTTAGTCAGACCAAATGACATAACGGTATACTCGTATAGCCCATACCTGGTGGTAAAAGCTGTCTTAGGTATATCCTGCTCTTGAATCTTCAACTGATGGTATCCTGATCGCAGATCGATCTTGGAAAATACCTTAGCTCCTTGTAAGCGGTCAAACAAATCATTGATCATCGGCAGTGGGTACTTGTTTTTGATGGTCACTTCATTCAATCCTCGATAATCAACAACCATCCTTAACGATCCATCCTTCTTCTCCACTAGAAGTACTGGCGATCCCCAAGGTGAAGAACTTGGGCGAATATAGCCTTTATCCAGTAACTCCTTAATCTGCTTCTTAATCTCCTCCAAATCTTTTGCGGGCATCCTGTACGGTCTCTTAGATATTGGCCCTGTGCCTGGCAAAAGCTCAATCAAAAACTCAATGTCTCTATCCGGTGGCATGCCTGGCAACTCCTCTGGAAATACGTCAGGGAAATCCTTCACCACTGGTACTTCCTCCTGTACAACTCCTGATAAGGAATTCACCCGAGTCCTCTTCGGCACATGCCGGGATACATACTTAATCCTTCTTCCTTCCGGGGTGGTAAGTAAAATCGTCTTACTGGCGCAATCGATGTTTCCTCCGTACATCGACAGCCAATCCATACCCAAAATCACATCCAAACCTTGCGATTCCAAGATTATTAAGTCTGAGGGGAAAACATGCCTACCTATGGCCAATGGCATCTGAAAACATCCTTGGCTTCCCATATACTCTACTCCTGGTGAATTCACTAACATAGGTGTTCTAAGAACTTTGGTGGGCAGTTTATACTTATCCACGAATCCCCTTGATATGTATGAATGCGATGCACCAGTAAATGACTTAACCAAAAACTTACCTATTACTGCATCTGGCTGGGCTTCAACCTCCTCCGCGTTAACGTGGTTCACATGTCCTTTATTGAAAGGGTTAGGCTTCTTCCCAGAGCTTCCATTGCCATTTCCATTCTGGGCTTCAGGACATTCATTGGCATAATGTCCAGTCTTCTGACACTTATAGCAAGTGACTTGGCTCAAGTCTCTCTTGGCTGGGGTTGATGGGTTGGTACGGTTCTGGCCGTTGCTTCCTCCATTCCCGTTACCATTCTTGGGGCCATTATGATTGTGCGAACTACCTCCTCCATGGGTATGCTGAAAATGCCCTCCCGATTTCTGGGTAAAACCTGGCTTCTGCTAAGCTCCAGAATTGTACTTCCCTTGTCCATACTTCCTCTTGCGGTTTTCAATCTGCTGCTGCTTCCCTTCAATCACGAGAGCTCTATCTACCAACTCCTGGTAGTTGTTGAAGGTTGCTACCATCAACTGCATGCTCAGCTCATCATTCAGTCCTTCCAAAAACTTCTCCTGCTTGGCTGCATCAGTAGCAACGTCATCTGGGGCATAATGTGCTAGTTTACTAAAATCCTCCACATACTGGCCTACGGTGCGTCCTCCTTGGCGTAGGTTGCGAAACTCACGCTTCTTCATGGCCATAGCTCTTGCTGAAACATGGGAAGTACGAAAAGCCTGCTGGAACTGGTCCCATGTGACAGTGTCTATAGGGTGTGTGGCTGTGTAATTCTCCCACCATGATGCTGCGGGTCCATCAAGCTGATGTGCGGCAAAACGCACTCTTTCCACATCTGTGCATCCTGTAGTGGTCAACTCCCTTCCAACTTTGCGGAGCCAATCATCTGCAACAATCGGCTCGGTGCTACTAGAATACACCGGCGGATTCAGTCTCAAGAAACGGGTTAAGTGATCAACAGGTGGTGGTGGTGGGTTGTTGTTGTTGTTGCCTTGGTTCTGTACTAGTGCTTGCATCAAGACATTCTGTTGCTGAATCAACTAAGTGATCTCCGGTGGGAAAACGAATCCGGTGTCGCGTCTCGGAGGCATCTGATGGGTTTAGAAAAGATGAGAATTTAGAATAGAATGAGGTCTAGAGAGAAAACACTACCCATATGCACATGAGACAAACACAATCAATATCACTCAAATCAATTCAAACAAGGCATACAATCGATCTAACTATCGTCACAAAGTGCTCGGACTATACTATATACATGGGGGAATACTACTACTGATTACGGTGGTCTACTAGAAATTTTGATCGGTCGAAGACTCCATGATATCTGCTCCAGCTTCATCAACAAAGTCATCTTCACTGGGGTCCGAGTCGGTGTCGTCGATGATGATGTAGTTATCCGGGCAAGCGCAATCATCGTCTTCTCCTCCTAGTGCTGGGTCTCCCATGAATACTCCGATCTTCTTTATCAGGTCGTCATTCTTCTCCAACAACGTGGCGATCTCCTCCTCATATCCATCACGCGTAGACTTGAGTTCTTCCTCCAACTCCGTGATCTTGGTCAATGCCTTCTTCAGATCTAACATGCCTGTGCACATTTGGTTCTCCTGGCGACGAATGTGTTGGTTTTGCTCCTGGATGAAAGCTGCAATTGATCTATCCTTCTTGGTGCTGATCATCTCCCATTGCTCATCTCGGCGCCCACAAATCTGGTAAATGGTATCCTTAAGCTCCTTGTGGTAAACTTCTCCAATGCGTCCAATGGTGATGTGGGCTGCCATGCTCTTTCCTAGACTCCAGGTTGGTGCATCAAAGGAAAACTCTATGGGCGCGGTGGCGGGTATGAACGTCCTTCCTGGAACTTGAACTTGAATCATCCAACGCTCCTCTTTTGGTAGTGTGGTGTTGTAGGTTCCGGTGAAGCTTGGTATTCCGATGTTCAGGTATCTAGTGACTTCCTTCAAGTGGCGTCCAAAGGGTGTATCTTCATCTGGTTGCATGAACTTGTTTCTGGCATCCGCCATCCTAAAAGAGTGGAGAATGGAGAGGAGTCAGAAATGAGAAGAGAATAGTGATCTAGGGTTTAAGCTTAGTGGTCGTGTCCTACAGTCAGTGTGTGCTCTGATACCATCTTGTAGCGACCAGACCTCAGACGGTCAAGTCTCTGTGCATCAGTGTCATCCCTGGATCAGTAATGCTAACACGCACAGTACTCGAAGGATTTATAACAGAGTAGCAATCACACACTTATTACATCGAATGTCTCAAAAGAGAACTTATTACAATAAATATGGCTTAAGGCCATCTAATAATGATAACAGCGGAAGGCTTGGAAGATAAGTGAGTCCATCAACTCCAACGGCATCACTGAGTATAAGACCACGACCTAAGGCACCTTACTCGTCGTCTGAAAAGTCTGCAACATGAAACGTTGCAGCCCGAAAACGGGTCAACACATGGAATATGCTGGCAATGTAACACATAGAGAGTAATGAACAGAATAATGCTATACTACATGCATATTTGGCTGGTGGAAAGCTCTATGGTTACAGTTTTGCGAAAAGCCAATTTTTCCCTACTGCAAAGGAATAAATTTTATTTAACTATCATGGTGGTTGTTAAACATTGAGAATGGGTGACACCATCTCAATCCCAATTAAGTTTCAACATTAATCCCAACAAAATTAATTAAAGTAACATGATGAGATTCACATGATAATCCAAGTACTAGATACTCAAGTTGTCCATAATCGGGGACACGGCTAACCATGATTAGATTGTACACTCTGCAGAGGTTTGCGCACTTTTCCCCGCAAGACTCGATCTCCTCCGTTGGGATTCTCGCACTACATGGTGTTTGAGAAACGGATGACCGAGACATAGTCTTTCAGAAGCGTTAGCACCTTACGATCGGGTAGACAGTCACACCTACTTCCCCTACATCTGCTAGTCTACCACTGTAAGAGTTCACACAACTTAATCAACTATGCTAGAGCCCATAATAGCTTGCGGGTGCACACGGAAGTTTCTAGCATGAATAATCTTATGATCCCTTTGAGCCTGGGTGGCGGTCCATAAAAAAAACAGGCAATCGCTGGAATACCCAGGTGCCTCAATCCACCCAGATGTGTATTTAAGTTGCCACCTTAAGTTGAACCATTAATGAACAAACTCACATCTGTCATGGATACACTCAAACCCAATCCACGTCTACTAGCATAGCATAGCAATATAAGCAAATGTAGAAGTAACTCCCAAGGGTTTGAATACAAAACAGGTAATAGGTACTACCTCATCTACTTCCCAAAACCCACAATTTAATCAGATCCTAATCATGCAGTGTTTGAGGATTGATCTAATGCAATAAAACTGGGTAATGAAAAGTATGATCGAAGTGTTACTTGCCTTGCCGATGGTCCGTGAAACCTAGGGATTCGAAGTAGCAAGCGGCGCACTCCGGGTACTCTATCACAAACAAACAAGCATACAATAAGTACTCGTCTAATGCACAGGTAAAACTCAAATAAGATATCTAACCAGAAAGTTCAACTTAAGTGTCAGAAGCAACTGCATGGTCAACCCACGTAGCTCCCTCGGGACGTGCTCTAGTGCACGATCCCTCCTCTGGCGCACGATCGCCTTGTACAAACCGCGCACTCTCATGCGCCTGTAACTCATATATACGAGTCCAATACAGCAGCAGGACCGGCAAGGTGCCTAGATCATTCTTCCCTCTCTCGCTCACATGGTATCAGACGCCGGTTCCATCCCCTGTCTGTAACCTCCAGCTTCCGCTGCCCCGTCTCCGAGCCCGCACCCATGGCGGCTCCTTCTCCGCCGCCACCACCTCCCCCACCTCCTCCCCTTCCCACCTTCCCTGGCCATGGCTCCTCTCCCATGACACCGGCGCGCCCCTAGCAGCCTCTGTTCACGCAGTCTGCGCTCGCTCGCGGCGCCCCCTCCTCCTGACTGATCCCGCCGCTTCCTCCTCGGCGGCATCGACCTTCTCCCCCCTCGCCGGCATCTACATCAACCAGCATGTGCCCATCACGCTCACCCTCAACCCCACCAACATCTCTCAGTGGCGAACTCTCTTCGAGGTTATGTTCCAGAAGTACGCGATCACCGACCACATCACCGGCGCGGCTCGTCCCGGCGACGCCGCCTGGGTACAGGACGACGCCCACATCCTCTCCTGGTTGTACACGCGCGTGAGCCCGGAGATCTTCCGCCTCGTTCACCAGCGCGGCGCCACGGCCGCGGAGATATGGGGCGTGGTCCTCTCGCTGTTCATGGAGAACGCCGAGCACCAAGTCGTCTTCCTCGCCACGGAGTTCCGCCGCATCAAGCAGGGCGGCGCGTCCGTCATCGACTACTTCGGGCGCCTCAAGGAGTGCGGCGACCGGCTCACTGACCTCGGCAAGATTGTGCCGGACCGCGACCAAGTTCTCAACATGTTTCGCGGCCTTCACCCTCGTCTCCGGTACACCATCCCCATCCTCACGATGCAGACGCCATCCCCTACCTTCCTCCGCTGCCGCGCCTTTCTCCTTCTTGAAGAGAGCCGCCTGACCCCTGACTTCACCCACGAGACAACGCTTCACGCCGCTCGCGCTCCTCCTCCACCGAGCTCCAACAGCAGCAGCAACAACCGCCGCAACGGCTCCGGCGGGGGTGGCGGCCGCAATCGCGGCAAAGGGAAGGCGTTGGACAACTCTGGTGGCTCGCCGCACGGCGGGGCGTCCTCCATCCACGGGCCCGCGCCGCCTGCACCGGTCAGCACCACGCCCTGGACCGGCATGGTGCACACCTGGCCGATGCCGTGGCATCCTCATGCACCGGGCGCTGGTGTCCTTGGGCCGCGGCCAGGCGGGCCCGCGCTGTTCGCCGGTGCCGCCACACACTACGGCGCGCCCTACCCCATCGCTGCTGGCGCCCCTCCGCCGCAGTGGCACCCTGGCGCCGTCCCTGTCCCCATCCACCCGCCATACAGCGCGCCGATCGGGCCTAGCGTGGCCGCGCCCAGCCCGGCGTGGGATCAGTCCGCTCTGGTGCATGCCCTCAACAACCTGCACGTCCAGCAGCAGCAGCCGCTCGCGCCATCCGCCGAATGGTACCTGGACTCAGGCGCGTCCACACACATGGCCTCCTCCTCTGGTATGCTCTCCTCATCTCGCCCTTACACCTCCTCTGGCATTTTAGTTGGTGATGGAACCTCGCTTGCAGTTACGCACACTGGCCAAGCCACACTTCCCACCACCACAGCTCCCTTAGCTCTCAATGACGTTCTCGTTTCCCCTCACCTAATCAAAAACCTCATATCTGTCAAGAAACTTGCTCGTGAAAACCCTGTTAACGTCGAGTTTGACGATTTTGGTTGTTTTGTCAAGGATCGAAGGACGAGGCGAGTGATCCTCCGATGTAACGACTCCGGCGACGAGCTCTACCCCGTGTCCCAGCCCACCCAGCACCATGCTCTCACCGCGGTCACCACTGACGTCTGGCACCAGCGGCTTGGTCATCCGGGGCACGACTCCCTCGCCCATCTGCTTCGCTCCTCGGCCATCACAGCTCATGGCGCTCCGTCGTCTTCCTGTAAAGCTTGTCAATTAGGAAAACACGCTCGTTTCCCGTTTAGCAGCTCCGATCATGTGTCGTACTTTCCCTTTCAACTAGTGCATTGCGATGTATGGACTTCTCCTGTAATCAGTATGTTAGGCTATCAGTATTACCTTGTGCTTCTCGATGATTACAACCACTTCGCCTGGACCTTTCCCCTATGACACAAATCTGACGTTCTGCTCACCATCAAACGCTTTCACACATTTGTACGCTGCCATTTCCACCTAAACATCCTAACTATGCAAACAGATAATGGGCGTGAGTTTGACAACAACGCATCCCGTGCATTCTTCTCCTCTGAAGGCATTCAGCTCCGCCTGTCGTGCCCATACACCTCGCCACAGAATGGCCGAGCGGAACGTATCCTACGTACACTCAACGACATCACTCACTCCCTCCTCATCCATGCGTCTATGCCGTACACCTTCTGGGTCGAGGCCCTCAACACAGCAACCTTTCTCCTAAACCGTCGCCCCTGCCGCGCACGGCATAACCACACACCCTTCTACCTGCTCTATGGCGTGCTTCCCGCGTACTCTGCCGTTCGGGTGTTCGGATGTCTCTGCTACCCAAACCTTACCGCCACCAGCGCTCACAAACTCGCACCACGCTCTCATCCATGCGTGTTCCTTGGTTACTCTCCAGAGCATAAAGGCTACCGCTGCTTAAACCGCAACACTGGCCGTGTCATCGTCTCCCGGCACGTGGTGTTCGACGAAACCCACTTCCCCTTCTCAGACGACGGTGTGCCATGCACGCCCCCGTCCTCTGCCGTCGACGACGACCATCCATCACCGCACCCATTCCCTGCCTAGTCCCGCGCCAGCCCCGTTCCACTCGGCCGCATCCTCCCAACGCCGCGTCCACCCTCGACGCCGCACGCCCTGCCCCCACTCCTATAGACGACCCGCCAAACCCTAGCCCGTCTACCCCCACACGTCACACACCTACGCCTCCCATCACCACACCTCCACCCTCCTCCCCGCGCCAACCCCTCGCTGATCCACCTTCAGCTCCGGCCAGTCGCTCCACCCGCAGCGTCGTCCCCACGCATCCCATGGTTACTCGTGGCAAACTCGGCAAATTCCACCGTAACCCCAAATACGCCGATGCAAACCTCGCTACGACCACCACCAACACAGACATCTCACCACTACCTAAGAGTGTGCACGCTGCGATGCGGGATCCACACTGGCTTAATGCTATGCAGGAGGAGTACATGACGTTGATGGCGAACCAGACGTGGTCTCTCGTGCCCCGACCCCCGGGCACCAACATCGTCTCCGGCAAATGGCTCTTCCGCCACAAGTTCAAGGCCGATGGCTCGCTGGAACGGTACAAAGCACGCTGGGCGGTGCGCGGCTTTTCGCAGCGCCTCGGCGTCGACTTCGATGAGACCTTCTCGCCGGTGGTCAAGTCCGCCACCATCCGCGTCGTGCTCGCCCTCGCCGCCGCAGGGGATTGGCCCGTCCATCAAATGGACATGAACAACGCATTCCTTCAAGGCTACCTGACCGAACGCGTCTACTGCCAGCAATCTGCTGGCTTCGTCGACGCGAGCCGGCCTAATCATGTCTGCCTGCTCGACCGGTCGCTCTACGGCCTGGGGCAGGCGCCCCGCGCTTGGTTCGACCGATTCGCCGCGTTCCTCCGGACGATCGGGTTCGTGGCAGCTCGGGCAGATCCCTCATTGTTCGTGCTACATCACGGTGATCAGGTGGCGTATCTTCTTCTGTACGTGGACAACATTGTTCTCACGGCCTCGACGTCCGCACTGCTGCAACGCCTTCAGCGCCAGCTCTTCGCCGAGTTCTCCATGAAAGATCTCGGTCCTCTCCAGTTCTTCCTCGGCATCTAGGTCACCCGTGACCACACGGGCTTCTTCCTCTCCCAGAGCAAGTATGCCGCCGAGCTGCTCAACCGCGCCAACATGACGGCATGCAAGCCCGTGAGCACGCCCGTGGACACGCACAGCAAGCTCTCCGGCGATGCCGGACCACCGGTGGACGACCCCTCCGACTACCACAGCATAGTGGGGGCGTTGCAGTACCTGACCATGACCAGGCCCGACCTGGCGTACGCGGTACAGCAGGCGTGCCTCTCCATGCATGACCCGCGCGCCCAGCACCTGGCACTGGTTAAGTGCATCCTGCGCTACGTCCGCGGCTCCTCCACGCATGGGTTGCATATCAGCCGCTCGTCCGCTCTCGACCTGGTCGCCTACTCCGACGCCGACTGGGCCGGGTGCCCGGACACGCGGTGCTCGACGTCGGGCTACGCTATCTTCCTCGGCGACTCCCTCGTCTCTTGGTCGTCGAAACGCCAGCCCACCATCTCACGGTCCAGCGCGGAGGCGGAGTACCGCGCCATTGCCAATGCCGTCGCAGAATGCTGCTAGCTTCATCAACTCCTCGGTGAACTCCACGCCCCGCTGCACAAAGCCACCGTGGTCTACTGCGACAACATCTCCTCGGTCTACATGGCGGCTAACCCGGTTCACCACCGACGCACAAAACACATCGAGCTCGACACACATTTTGTGCGCGAGAAGGTTGCCCTCGGCGAGCTGCGTGTTCTTCATGTCCCCACGACACAGCAATTTGCGGACGTCATGATGAAAGGGCTGCCAACACCGGCATTCCAAGAGTTTCGATCCAGCTTGTGCATCCGCCCTCCGGACGCTTCAGCTACGGCGGGGTGTCAGAAGCAACTGCATGGTCAACCCATGTAGCTCCCTCGGGACGTGCTCCAGCGCACGATCCCTCCTCCGGCGCACGATCGCCTTGTACAAACCGCGCACTCTCATGCGCCTGTAACTCATATATACGAGTCCAATACAGCAGCAGGACCAGCAAGGTGCCTAGCTCATTCTTCCCTCTCTCGCTCACATTAAGAACTCCGGTTTGCAAAAAGAATCAAATCAAACAAAGCAACGAAAGTCAAACGGCGAAAGAAACAAGCTTCGTTTACTAATCTGGACCTAAGTCAAATTTTACATTAGCAAAAACTTGTTTGAGTTGGTTAAACGGTAAGAGGGCTTCGAGACGAAACTCTAGGCGCTTGAATCGCCTGATTCCGACAAACGAGCGAAAAGAAAAACGAAAACGAAAAACAGATCGGAAATCGCGATCAGAAATAATCGCGGAAAATCCGAGAAAAAGAAAACGGACGAACAGGCTAACGAACGAACGTTCGTTAACAGCGACTAAACAGCGAACTCATTCGTTAAAACGAACGTACGGACGAACGTCCGCTAAAAAAAACTAAACCGAAAAAAAACCGATCTAATCTAAAAAAACGAAAACTAGAGTTTTCTAAAAAAACCTGATCTAGGTTTTCTAAAAAAACTGAACGGGTTTAAAAAACAGCGGCGACGGCGGGCGGCTACCTCGTCGGGCTCCGGCGAAGTCCGGTGGGGCTGCGGGGCTCCGGGCGGCGGCGGCGGGAAGGCGGCGGCGGCGGCTCGGCTTCGGGCGGCAGCGACGCGAAGGCGGCGGCTCGGCGGCTGCGGCTGCGGGAGGCGGGGCGGGTCGGGTGGCGGGGTGAGGGGCGGCAGCGGCTATTTAAAGAGGGGGGTGTGGTGGCTTGGGGAGGGGGCAAGGCGGCGGCGGAGGCGGAGTCCGGCTCGGACTCTGTCCGGGTCGGCGGCGGCGGCGCGCGGTCTCCGCACGGGAGACGGCGGCGGGGAGGCGGGCCGGCTCGGCTGGGCCTCGGCCCAGTCGGGCGCGCGACTCTTTTTTTTAAAACAATTCCGCCGAAACTAAGAAAACTTCTAGGAAATAAAATAAAAATCTAAGAATGCCAAAACAAATTTTCACCGTCTAAATAAAATATTTAGAACGAGATGAACATTTTCTTGGCCCTAAAATGCAGTTTTGAAAAACGTGCAATTTTTCCTAAATTCAAATAAAATAGCGAAAACTTCCAAATAAAATAATATTTGATTTGTTTATTAAATCCTCAATATTTCTTATTTTTGGGAAAGTCATTTTATTCCCTCTCTCGTATTTTTATAAATGAAATAATTGAAGATAAAATAAATAAAATCAAATGATCCTCTTTTCAAAATTTGAGGAAACCCAAATATGAAAATAACGAAATCCCCCACTCTCTCCGTGGGTCCTTGAGTTGCGTAGAATTTCTAGGATCAAAATGCAAATAAAATATGATATGCAATGATGCTCTAATGTATAACATTCCAAATTGAAAATTTGGGATGTTACATGATACATGTGTGAATACATAGACAAAACGAAGTGTCCCTAGTATGCCTCTACTTAACTAGCTCGTTAATCAAAGATGGTTAAGTTTCCAGACCATAGACATGTGTTGTCATTTGATGAATGGGATCACATCATTGGGAGAATGATGTGATGGACAAGACCCATCTGTTAGCTTAGCATAACGATCGTTAAGTTTTATTGCTATTGCTTTCTTCATGACTTATACATATTCTTTTGACTATGAGATTATGCAACTGCCGAATACCGGAGGAACACCTTGTGTGCTATCAAACATCACAACATAACTGGGTGATTATAAAGATGCTCTACAGGTGTCTCCGAAGGTGTTTGTTGGGTTGGCATAGATCGAGATTAGGATTTGTCACTCCGTGTATCGGAGAGGTATCTCTGGGCCCTCTCGGTAATGCACATTGATGTCGCTTGAAGCTACGTCGGTATTTCACCAAAGAGGAAGGGATGATGTAGCACAGCGGCGGTAGGTATTTCCCTCAGATGTGAAACCAAGGTTATCGAACGAGTAGGAGAACCAAGCAACACAACGTAAACAGCACCTGCACACAAATAACAACTTCTCGCAACCCGACGTGTAAAAGGGGTTGTCAATCCCTTTCGGGTAGCGGCGCCCCAAGATGGGCAAACGGACGTGAGGTAAATTTGTAATAGATTGATAGATCGAACGCCAAATAAAATAAATAAGACTAAATTGCAGCAAGGTATTTTTGTATTTTTGGTTTAATAGATCTGAAAATAAATGATCGCAAAGGCAAATATATGAGAAAGAGACACGGGGGCCGTAGGTTTCACCAGTGACTTCTCTCAAGAAAAATAGCAAACGGTGGGTGAACAAATTATAGTTGGGCAATTGATAGAACTTCAAATAATCATGACGATATACAGGCAATGATCATTACATAGGCATCACGTCCAAGATTAGTAGACCGACTCCTGCCTGCATCTACTACTATCACTCCACACATCGACCGTTATCCAGCATGCATCTAGTGTATTAAGTTCATGGAGAAATGGAGTAATGCAATAAGAACGATGACATGATGTAGACAAGATCTATCTATGTAGAGATCGACCCCATCGTTTTATCCTTAGTAGCAACGATACATACATGTCGGTTCCCCTTCTGTCACTGGGATCAAGCACCGTAAGATCGAACCCACTACAAAGCACCTCTTCCCATTACAAGATAAATAGATCAAGTTGGGCAAACAAAACCCAAATATCAGAGAAGAAATACGAGGCTATAAGCAATCATGCATATAAGAGATCAAAGAAACTCAAATAACTTTCATGGATATAAAAAGATATATCTGATCATAAACACAAAGTTCATCAGATCCCACCAAACACACCGCAAAAAGAGTTACATCATATGGATCTCCAAGAGACCTTTGTATTGAGAATTCGGCGAGAGAGAGTGTCAGGACCCCGATCCTAAGTCACACCGGTCTAGCATGTAACACATCATATCACTTTGCGGCCTCACGCACGGTATCCCCACGGGTGCCACCTTACCTGGCCCGGGACCGTTTGCGCCTTTTGGCTCACGTATATGATAGTGTCGCTAGCATCCATATGACTGATGTCTACTATGCAACTTTATTCTTGTAGACTCGTGTTGGGCCTCCAAGCGCAGAGTTTTGTAAGACAGTAGCAATTTTCCCTCAAGTGGATGACCTAAGGTTTATCAATCCATGGGAGGTGTAGGATGAAGATGGTCTCTCTCGAACAACCCTGCAACCAAATACAAGAAATCTCTTGTGTCCCCAACACACCCAATACAATGGCTAATTGTATAGGTGCACTAGTTCGGCGAAGAGATGGTGATAAAAGTGTAATATTGATGGTAGAAATATTTTTTTTATAATCTTAATAAATAAAAACAGCAAGGTAGCAAATAGTAAAAGGGCACAAAAACGGTATTGCAATGCTTGAAAACAAGGCCTAGGGTCCGTACTTTCGCTAGTGCAACCTCTCAACAATGCTAACATAGTTGGATCATATGATTATCCCTCAAAGTGCAATAAAGAATCACTCCCGAGTTCTTATTAGCGGAGAACAAAAGATAAGAATTGCTTGTAGGGCACAAAACTACCTCAAAGCTATTCTTTTCGTTCGATCTATTCAAGAGTTCATACTAAAATAACACAAAGCTATTTTTTCTGTTCGATCTATCCTAGAGTTCGTACTAGAATAACACCAAAACAAATTCATATTCATAATACTCAATCCACACAAATAACTATAAAGAGACCCTAAAGTTTTCGTGGGAGATAAAACATGCATCAACCCCTATGCATAGATTACCCCAATATCACCGCGGGAATCCGCGAGTTGAATGCCATAACACATATCAAGTGAATCAATAGGATACCTCATTGTCACCTCAAGTATTCATATTTCAAGACATATATCATGTGTTCTCATCTCTGAATATTCAATCCGACAAGACAAAACTTTGAAGGGTAAAGATTTAATTCATCATAACAAGAGTATAGAGGGGAGAAACATCATATGATCTGACTATATTAACAAAGCCCGTGATATAGATCACGAGAGAGAGAGAGAGATTAAACGCATAGCTACTGGTACAAACCCTCGGCCCCGAGGGTGGACTACTCCCTCCTCATCGTGGTGGCCGCCGGGATGATGAAGATGGCCACCGGAGATGATTCCCCCCTCCGCCAGGGTGCCGGAAAGGGTCTAGATTGGTTTTCGGTGGCTACGGAGCCCTGCAGCGGCGAAACTTCTGATCTAGGTTAACCCCAAAGGGTTTCGGAATATTTGGGAATTTATAGTGCAAAGAGGGGGTGCGGGAGGCCACCGAGGTGGGCACAACCCACCTGGGTGCGCCAGGGGGCCCTGGCGCGCCCTGGTGGGTTGTGCCCCCCTCAGGGCACCCCCCAGGTATAGGTCTGGCCCATTGGGTTCCTTCTGGTCCAAAAAAAATCTCCAAAATGTTTCGTGGTGTTTGGACTCCGTTTGATATTGATTTCCTGCGATGTAAAAAACAAGCAAAAAATAGCAACTGGCACTAGGCACTAGGTCAATAGGTTAGTCCCAAAAAATGATATAAAGTTGCTATAAAATGATTGTAAACACCCAAGAATGATAATATATTAGCATGAATGCCTCATAAATTATAGATACGTTGGAGACGTATCAGCATCCCCAAGCTTAATTCCTACTCGTCGTCGAGTAGGTAAATGATAAAAGAAATAATTTATGAAGTGTGAATGCTAGCAAAGTGCATAAGTTTGATCAATGATAATCTCAATCACTTTTCCTAGCATCATAACAACAATTCTTTCTTATAAAACTTCTCATGTTGTAGTGGCAACCAATTCACATGTTAAGGTTCAAACAATGAATTCTCTTGAAACCCAACAACCTATGTTCTCAGTCACCAAGCAATTGCAATTCAACTTATTCAACAGAGTTTAAGTAAGATCTCCACATACTCAACCATCATATAGTCTTCTTATTGCTAACTCTCACCTTGTACACATGAGAAAAACGTTTCAACCGGACACATAGAAAGATAGGGGCTTATTGCTTTGCCTCCCAACGTATTCACCTCAAGGGTGATGTCAACAATAATAACTCATGCTACCCATATTCAACTGGACATATGTGCTTAGATCTTTCCTCACCACATGATGCTTGCCAAAAGAGAAAAATAAAAAGGAATAGAGAGAATAACTTTGACTCTTTGCATGAAAATAAATGCTGAAAATTAAAAGCTATGCCCTTCGCAGAGGGAAGCAGAGGTTGCCATGCACTTATTTGTTTGTATGCTCAATCCCTTAGTGCAAAAGAACGTCACGTTATATTGCCCCTTATGATAGCAACCTTTATTATGAAGTCCGTCGCTTTTACTGCTTTTCCATCATAAGTTCGTACAACGCTCAAGTTTCTCTTACACTAAATGATCTAACACTTTTAGGAGCAATTTTTATTGCCTTATTGCACCGATGACAACTTAGTTGAAGGATCTTATTTCAATCCTTAGGTAGGTATGGTGGACTCTTGAAAATAAGATTTGGGTTTTAAGGATTTTTGGATGCACAAGTAGTTCTCTTCTTGGTGCGGAATTTTTGGCTAGCAAAGATGGGGGCAAGCACCACATGTTGAAGGATCTATGACAATATGACTTCTATGTGAATATGAACAAACATAAATCATTATGTTGTCTTCCTTGTCCAACGTCAACAATTTTGGCATATAATATTTTGATGGGGGCTCACAATCACAAAAGATTTCCATGATAGTGTATTTGCATGTGAAATTTCTCTTCCTTATACTAATTATTCGTGAACTGCTTGTATGACCAAAATTGTGATTGTCAAGCCTCAAAAGATTTCACTTTCTAAACCCAATGTCAAGCTACCACTAAGCATGATATGATTTCAACTTCATGACATTTAATTTATTCAACAATTTACTCATAGGATATAAGTGAAGCACAAGAGCAATTCCAAAGAAAAGAGCTTCGTTGACGGGATGTGAAGGACGCTTACTTAGCCTTGAGGGAGTCCTGGACTAAGGGGTCCTCGGGCGTCCGGCCTGTTATCCATGGGCCAGACTGATGGGCTGTGAAGACATGAAGGCCGAAGACTGTACCCGTGTCCGGATAAGACTCTCCTTGGCGTGGAAGGCAAGCTTGGCGATCAACTATGAAGATTCCTTCTTATGTAACCGACTCTATGTAACCCTAGATCCCTCCGGTGTCTATATAAACCGGAGGGCGTAGTCCGGATGGGATATATTCATTACCATAGTCATATAGGCTAGACTTCTAGGGTTTAGCCATTACGATCTCGTGGTAGATCAACTCTTGTAAACACTCATATTCATCAAGATCAATCAAGCAGGAAGTTGGGTATTACCTCCATAGAGAGGGCCCGAACCTGGGTAAACATCGTGTCCCCCGTCTCCTGCAACCATCGACCTTAGACGCATAGTTCGGGAGCCCCTACCCGAGATCCGCCGGTTTTGACACCGACATTGGTGCTTTCACTGAGAGTTCCACTGTGCCATCGACGAAGGTTCGATGGCCCCTTCGATCATCCATAGTGACGCTATCCAAGGAGAAACCTTCCTCCCTGGACAGATTTTCGTATTCGGCGGCTTCATACTGCGGGCCAACTCGCTTGGCCATCTGGAGCAGATCGATAGTTACACCCCTGGCCACCAGGTCAGATTTGGAAGCTTGAACTACGTCGCGGATATCCGTGGAGACTTGATCTAGCTGGATTCTATCCCCGGGGATAGTGATTGATGGCATAGAGTTTTGATAGAAAACTCGTATCAAAATCATACCAAAATAAAATGGATTTGAGACCGCGGCGATCGCTTCCCCTCGCTCCGATGAGCATGACTTAAATCTGTCATCGGACCAGATTCAGGAGATGGTTCCTGTAACTGCTATGGCCTTAGATCCGGAGCAGATTGCACCATCCGAGGCCACAGAGTCCGCGGCGTTGGAGCCGCACACAGACTCGACACCCTGCAATACTTGCGCGAACGGAACTCCGGACTCGTCTCCGGCTATAAGTTCCGGACCGTGTACGCCTGCGGACACCGAGCTAGATCGGTTATCGATTTTCGAATTCAGCGCCAAAGACATCTTCCAGCACTCACCTTTGGGTGATGTGCTAAACTCTTTAAATAATTTGTCCTTGGAGAAGGACTCATAGCCGAACTATGTTCGGTTTGAGCTAGAGGCTGATGATGGGGAATTTTGCTTCCCACCCACCACCCACTTCATAGCCACCGTCGATGACTTAACCTACGTGCTTGATTATGGCTCTGAAGACATCGACGGTATGGACGACGATGCCGACAAGGAGCAAGGACAGGACCCTCCATTCACTGGACGTTGGACGGCCACCTCTTCGTACGATGTGTACATGGTTGACACACCTAAAAAGGCTAGCGACGATGACAAAGAAGATCCAGTCGCGAATAAACCTTCTGAGACACAGTCCAAGCGCCGACGCCCTAAACGCCGCTCTAAGCCTTGTCGCTCAAAAGATGGCAACACTAGCACCGGAGAAAATAGTACTCCGGGCGACGCCGAAAACGATGAAGGCCCTGTTGGAGCAGCATCCGAACAGGAGGAACAAGACAATGGGCAAGTTAACCCTGATAAACAGGCCATGCCCAATGACCCGGATGACGATAGTTATCGTCCAGTCTCCGACGATGAGGAGAGCCTCGACAGCGAGGATTTCATCGTGCCTGAGGCACCCCTCGAGCAGGAGCGCTTCAAGCGCCAGCTAATAGCTACTGCAAGAAGCCTGAAGAAAAAGCAGCAGCAGCTCCGAGCCGATCAAGACCTACTCATTGACAGATGGACTGATGTCCTGGCAGCCGAAGAATACGGCCTCAAGCGCCCAGCCAAGAGTTACCCGAAGCGCAGACTGCTACCTTAGTTCGATGAGGAGGCACCAGATCCCATACCTCCCTCGCGCAATGCGAAACGACCACCACGTGGTCGGGATAGTGCGGCGGACCGACCACCCCGCGGTCAGGATAAAACGGCAACTCAGGCCGAACAACAGCCTGCCCCACCGCCTCGTAAAAACAGAGACAGAACAGCTCGGGACCATACATACGACCTTCGGCAGGACCTAGACAGTAGAGCAGGACACACCAGATCAATCTACGGATCACGAGGACGCTTCCCGACTCGGGATGGCGGCTACCTATTCGGACGTGACAAACCTAGTCACGCATGGGCCGATAACCGCAGACGGACTTCATCGGAGGTGCGCCATAACGCGGCCCAATATAGAGGCGCCGTGCACCCCCTCTGCTTCACAGATGAAGTACTGGATCACGAATTCCCCGAGGGGTTAAAGCCCGTCAACATTGAATCATACGACGGAACAACCGATCCCGCAGTGTGGATCGAAGATTTTATTCTCCACATCCATATGGCTCGCGGAGATGACCTCCACGTCATCAAATACCTCCCACTAAAATTAAAAGGGCCAGCTAGACACTGGTTAAATAGCCTGCCTGAAAATTCCATCGGCAGCTGGGAGGACTTGGAAGAAGCTTTTCTTGACAACTTCCAAGGTACTTATGTCCGGCCACCACATGCCGATGACTTAAGTCATATAGTTCAACAACCTGGAGAATCAGCCAGAAAATTCTGGACTAGGTTCCTAACCAAAAAGAACCAGATCGTTGACTGCCCGGATGCCGAAGCCCTAGCAGCCTTCAAACACAGCATCCGCGGCGAATGGCTCGCACGCCACCTCGGCCAAGAAAAGCCGAAATCCATGGCAGCCCTCACGGCGCTTATGACCCGCTTTTGCGCGGGTGAGGACAGCTGGCTGGCTCGTAGCAAAAACACAGCCAACGAGGCAGGCCCCTCTGAGGCCAAGAACAGCACCGGCGAGCTCCGGTGCAATAGACACAAACGCCAAAGCAATGGCGATAATACCGATGACAGTAGAGTTAACGCCGGATTCAGCGGCTCCAAGACCGGCCAACGGAAGAAGCCCTACAAAAGGAACAATGAGGGACCATCCATCTTGGACCGCATACTCGACCGTCCGTGCCAGATACATGGCACCCCAGAAAAACAAGCCAATGATACCAACAGAGATTGTTGGGTTTTTAAACAGGCTGGCAAGTTAAATGCCGAGAACAAGGAAAAGGGATCACAAAGCGAGGATGAGGATGAAGAGCCCCGGCAGCCGAACACCGGGGGGCAGAAGAAATTTCCCTCTCAAGTCAAAACGGTGAACATGATATATGCTACACACATCCCCAAAAGGGAGCGCAAGCGAGCACTCAGGGACGTCTAAGCGGTAGAGCCAGTCGCCCCAAAATTCAATCCATGGTCGTCATTCCCGATCACCTTCGATCGTCGAGATCATCCAACTAGTATCGGCCATGGAGGTTCGGCCGCACTGGTCCTCGACCCAATCATCGACGGATTTCACCTAACACGAGTCCTAATGGACGGTGGTAGCAGCCTCAACCTGCTCTATTAGGATATAGTGCGCAAAATGGGCATTAATCCCTCATGAATCAAGCCCACAAAGACTATCTTTAAAGGAGTCATTCCAGGTGTGGAGGCCCATTGTACGGGCTCAATCACCCTGGAAGTGGTCTTCGGTTCTCCAGACAACTTCCGTAGTGAAGAGTTAACCTTCCATATCGTCCCGTTCCGCAGCGGCTACCACACACTGCTCGGACGAACTGCGTTTGCCAGATTCAACGCAGTGCCACACTATGCTTATCTCAAGCTCAAGATGCCCGGTCCACGCGGCGTCATAACAGTCAATGGAAATACTAAACGCTCCCTCCGAACAGAGGAGCACACAGCCGCCCTAGCAGCAGATGTACAGAGCGGCCTTCTCAAGCAGAACCGTAATCCGGCTGCCGAGGCCCAGGACATCACTAAGAGAGTTCGGACCACACTGCAACAGGACGGGTCGGCTCGTTAAGAGCTTGACTAGCAATTCGGCCTCCATCCCGATCCTGATGAGGTAGCCGCATTCGCACCTCGCGTACATAATTACGCACTCAAAATCCCATGGGCATCGACGGAGGCACAGCTAGCTTGTAGTTCGGCTACACCGATCCCGGACTCACTGGTATCTTTACTACTTCCTTTTTTTCCTTTTTTCCTTTTTTCAGGTATCTTTTTATACAGGCTTCCTCCGATGGCCTGATTACCGGTCCTGTCAAAGGACAAGTACACCAGATTGGCGCAGAGCACAGACACACAGGGGAAGCCCTAGAGGACAATCAAATGACTACTCTAGCTGTTTTGCAGCACCCAAATGTAGCTCTGCTCTGGTTCTGGCATGTTAAATAGCCGGTTGCTTATTCATCATTTGTATAAATGCGCTTTGACGCATTAACCCAACTATAATGGAAATAGTTTACGGCCCAAGTCAAGGGGCCCTAGATACTATCTCTGCTCTTTTTCTGTTTCCCGTTGCTATTGATTACTTATATCCTCGCACCCGTGCACTTTGGTACGTTTCATCTTCGCCAGGGGCTCCCTATCGCCCCATAATATGACAACAAAGTCCGAACACTTCTTATAGATAAGTTCGGCACCCCGAATTTAGCATTATATGCATTGGCTCCGAATCATGTCTTTGGTCAATAGTTGGGTTGCCCGGCTCCTGTGCTTGCTACCCTACATTCCGCTACATCGTCTAGGGTAGTAAAGGGAGAACTACTGCGATTGTGCCCTGGTCTAAACCGGATGAGCACCTCAGTAGAGAAAGCCGAAAATTGACTGTCATGATGCGGCGAGAGCCGGTCAGCTGTTCGGAGGTCACCAATCGTTGGAGATTTTTTTTCCGCATTTCGCGAAGGACCGGTACTTCCTGATCAGACGCTGACAGCACTCTGGTTCGTATACCACGGGATGCGCCAATGTTTTATTATAAAACTCCTATGGCTAAGTGAGGGCGTTTAAGCCGCATAGTCTGATTGCCTGGTTCGTTGCGCTAAACAACTCCTTCAAGGACCATATAATTGGATCAAGATTGTTTAGATTCCATCCCGAACACCTCCGTACTACCTACGTGAGGGCAGAAGCCGACGACTCGTCAACCCTCAGATTCCATACAACACGGCCGCGCAGGAGGAAACAATAAAAACATAACAAACATTATATTACAAACCGGATTTGTTTTCATCATACAAGGCAAAGACAAAAAACGAATGTCTTCATTCGAAAATAATGTCATGCCCGCACTGCGCTGCTGCAAGTCGAGACCCCTCTAGGACATCCGCAAAATATTCCTCAGGTGTGCGGTGCTCCTTGCCCTCCGGCGGCCCATTGGCCACCTCGACGGCGTCCATCTTCGCCCACCACATCTTGCAACGAGCAAAGGCCATGCGGGCACCTTCGATATAGACTGATCGCTTGACGACGTCTAGCCACGGACAAGCCTCCATCACCCACTTCACGAGGCCAAAATAGCTGCTAGGTATAGCTTCGCTGGCCACAGCCAGATAATTAAATCCTTCATGGCCAGTTCGGCCACCCTGTGCAGCTCGACCAACTATTTCAGTTGATCGGCAAAGGGCACCGGATGTTCTGGCTCAGCATACTGCGACCAGAACAGCTTCTCCATGGAATTCCCTTCTCCGGCTCGGAAGAACTCCGCAGCATCGGACACGCTGCGTGGCAGATCCGCAAAGGCCCATGGGCAACTTCGAACCCGGGTTAGTAAAAGGTACTTCTTCTCCGCATACTTGCTTTGTATGTTAAAAGCCTTACCCGCTATGATCTTCTTGGCCTCCTGGATCTCCTGGAGAGCGTGCCGGCCCTCATTCCGGGCGGCCTCTGTGCTCTGGCGAGCCTTGGTAAGTTCGGCCTCTCGAGCCGACGCCTCACGCTCCAAGGCCTCACACTTCTTCACCGCGTCCTGGAGCTCCTGCTGGACCTCGCCGACCCGGGCCTTGAGCTTCTTACGGGCGGCTTGCTGCTGGACGGCCTTCCCCTCAGCTTCGGTCAGGGCGTTTTTCAGGGCCTCAACCTCGGTCGCCGCCCCTACACATATTATGACACTCCGGTCAGTACTAATCGCTTACTCTTTCTGAATACACAACAAGTCGTTACTCACCTTGCTTCTTGTGGAGCTGAATCTTCACCTCGGCGAGCTCGTTCTCGGCCCGCTCCAACCTCTGCTTCAGTTCAGAGATTTCGGCAGCATGCGAGGTCACGACCAACAGCGACACATGTTTAATCACCTAGTTAGTCTCCTACAAAGGGTTGATCCCCTGTCCGGCCTTTCTTTTTGAACACCGGACAGTGTCTCAGGGGCTACTGTCAGCATGGGGCGTTCTCTTTTTACGTGACTTACCTCGAAACCTGTCAACAAGTTGTGGCAGGCCTCATTTAGTCCGATCTTGATGGACTGAACTTTCTCGATCACCGTACCCATAAGGATATGGTGCTCGTCCACAATGGAGGCGCCTCATAGTGCCTCCATCAGGTTATCCGGTGCCCCTGGTTGGACAGGGGCCATCGGTGGAATAGGCGCACCCCCCTCCTTCGAAGGAAGGCGCGCGCCGCATTCCGGGGCCGTATTGGTCCCCGGGATCGTATTCGGCTGAGGGCCGAATTGAATACGTCCCTCTTTGCCAGTCTCCATGGGGATCTGCTCCCCCATGTGTCCGGCAGCGGAGGTCTCGCCTTGCGGCGCCTCCTGGACAGTGTCCTGGGCCCCTCCCTGGCTCAGAGCAGTCCTCCGGGACAACACTTCGGTGTCGTCCTTGGCCTCAGGGGAGTAAGCGGGCGGTGGCGACATACTGGCCATTTCCGCCGGATCCAACGAACCTCCAGACGAGGATCGCTGGATGCTACCACGGGCCGGACTGCAACGGCACAATTAATCACGTCAAAACAACAAAAAGGAGAGGCCAAGTACACTTATGTACGTGAGTCATAGTACTTACGATGCGGTCCGAGGCTTAGTGCGGAGGCGTCGCTCCGGACTGCTGTCGACGTCCCACGCGGTGTTGACCGCAGGGGCGCCTTTCCCCTTCTTGGGCGTTCCCGCCTCCGGATTTGTGGAGGCCCCCCTGTTCTTCTCCTTAGGGGGAGGGTTCTTCTCCTCCTCCTCCTCTTCCTCGTCGTCGTCCTCAGGGACGAAGGAATGGGCTTCCTCGTCTTCGGACGTCATGTCCGAAGTGCCCTTGCGACAGGGGCCACTTTTGGCCCCCTTGGCCTTCCTCTTGGCCTTCTTCTCCGGCGCCTTATATGGCGCCGGCACCAGCATCTTCGCTAGACGCGGGATGACCGGTTCTTCAGGCAGCGGCGCCGGACACTGGATCCATTTCGCCCTCTCCATCCAATCCTGAAAAAGCAATGATTAAAACTCAGACATCATCCTCGAAACGAACAAGTAGGGGATACGCCAAAAATAACATACCTCGCTGGCGGGGTGTTTAAAATCGTGCCCACGGTCTGAATCTGTGACCGGCGGTTTCTCTTTGCCCTTAAAGAGCAACTTCCAGGCGCCTTCATAAGTGGTTTCGAAGAGCCTCTCCAGGGTTTGGTGCTTCTTCGGATTAAACTCCCACAGAGGGTGGCTTCTGCGCTGGCACGGGAGGATCTGGCGAACCAGCATCACCTGGATTACATCGACAAGCTTGACATTCTTGGCTATCAAACTTTGAATGCGCGTCTGCAGCGCTATCAGCTTGTCGGGCGAACACCAATTCGGACTTGTCGGCGTTCTGGGAACGGGGGTCCCCAGACTTGCCTGCCTGCGGCCCACGGCGTGGCTGAGCTAGAAGGCCGTATGGCCCATCTTCATCGACAAGGCATTCAAGACCCTCGCGAGGCGGATGACACAAGACCTCCTCAGGAGCGGCCTCGCCAGGCAGGCTCACGAGGGGCGGAGAGATCAAGGAAAGGCAAACCTCGCGAGGTTCTCTTGACGTGAGCCATCACGACCGAGACCAGGTAGGCGCCAGGCGGGCGCCAGCGCGCGCAGCGTCCTTGTTTCCTCTTTTGTGCCAAGGGGGCAAGCGCAGGCGCAGAGTACCGAGGCATCAAGCAAAGGTTTCCATATCGGTACAACAAGACCAAGACCAGCGGGACAGCAAGACGGAGGTCACCATGGAGCCCAAGACGGCGTCACCACCAGAGCCTTTTGCAGGCGAAGACCGCTTTTGTCAGGATAAGCTGTACTGGTTGTCCCCTTTCAAATTGGCCGTTGTTGGCTCCCTTCCCGCTCAATATTTGGGGAGAGGACCAGGGCTTATATAAGTAGAGCTAGCCACCACCGTAGGGGATAACTCATTCAGAGGCATCTCACCCACACAAGTTCGTCAAGCACAAGAACACCTCAACTTCAGGAGGCTGTTCTTCCCCTTGTACTGTTCATCATCAGCCCAAGAGGCAATCCACCACCACCACACTAGAGTAGGGTATTACACCACAATACTGGCCTGAACCAGTATAAATCTTGTGTCTTTGTCTTGTGAGTTCGTCGAGTTCGTCCGCGAGATCTTAGAAAGCTAGGGCGTGGATCGGTAGGGAGGAGATCTTCGCGCGCACCCCAGTGTTCGAACCTTGAGGGTTTTGCCGGAACCCGTGATCCGACATTTGGCGCGCCACGTAGGGGTGCACCGTAGCTTCTCTTCTGTCGATCTGCGCTCCGCCCACATGGCAGGCGCCCTGCCACCGACTCCGACGGCCGGCGTTGATGACGGGGCCAGGGGGCTCCGAGCCCTGGCCCCCGCCCTGCGGCGGGTGCGGTGGCCACCCAAGTTCAAGCCGGAGATGCCACCACACTACGACGGCGCGGCGGACCCGTCGGCTTTCCTGCTGGTGTACGAGGAGGCCGTCCTCGAGGCCGGGGGTGATGACAAGGTCATGGCCAACTGGCTTCCCATGGCCCTCACCGGCGAGCCGCGCGCCTGGCTGCTCAACCTTCCCGGATCCATGGTGGCGTCTTGGGAGGAGCTGCGCGACCTCTTCACTATGCGCTACGCGGCACCGGTGCACCACGCGCTCGCGGCCCTGCTAGGTGGCTCTCAGGCCCCGCCTTCAGATCGCCACATCAAGTCGTTCCTCCGCCAGATTGGTGCCGCTTCCAAGCGCTCGGGGGCTCCGCCCGGCTGGGCCGCGCCTGAGGCCGTCCTCACCTTCAGCTCAGAGGACCACCCCGTCACCTCCGCTGGCTCGGGCATGCTTCCGATGCTCTGTACGCCCACCATCTGCAACGTGGCTGTCACCAAGACCCTCATCGACGGCGGCGCTGGCCTCAACTTGCTCTCCGTGGAAGCCTTCAACCTTCTTCACGTGCCGCTCGAGCGGCTCAGCCTCAGCAAGCCTTTCTCAGGAGTTGGTGGCGGCGCTGCCCGCTCCCTAGGGCAGATCCGCCTTCCCATCACCTTCGGCACCCGCGACAACTACCGAACCGAGTTAGTCGACTTTGACACCGCCCGCATCGGCCTCCCGTACAACGCCACCCTTGGGTACCCAGCTCTGGCCCAGTTCATGGCGGCGACTCATCCAGCCTACAACCTCATGAAGATGCCTGGAAGCAAAGGTGTCCTTACCGTCAAGGGGGACACCAAGGAGGCCGTGTCGGCGCTCAAACTTGCCTTCAAGACCGCTGCGGCGGCGCAACCCATCGGCGCCGGTGCCCCCGAGGCCAAGGAGGCCGCACCAACCAAGAAGAAGCAGTTGTTCACCCAAGACAAGGCAGAAACCATGCAGGTGCCGGTCGACGAGGACGGGTCCTCAGGAGCCACCTTCACCATAGGTGCCGGCCTGAACCCCAGCCAAGAGGAAGCATTGGTGAAGTTCTTGCGCACGAACAAGGATATATTCGCATGGGAGCCCAATCAGCTAGTGGGGGTCCCGAGAGAGGTGATTCAGCACCACTTAAGGGTATGCCCCAATGTGCGCCCTGTGAAGCAGCGAGCAAGGCGGCAGTCCACGGAGAAGCAGGCCTACATCGTCCAAGAGACCCACAAGTTGGAGGCGGCAGGTGCCATTCGTGAGGTCAGGTACCCCGAATGGCTGGCGAACCCCGCCGTGGTGCCGAAGAAAGGCGGGAAGGAGCGAATGTGTGTCAACTTCACCAACCTCAACAAGGCGTGCCCTCAAGATCCGTTCCCTCTCCCGCGCATCGACCAGATCGTCGACTCCACCGCCGAGTGCGACCTGCTGTGCTTCCTGGATGCGTTCTCAGGGTATCACCAAATCAAGATGCGGTGGAAGATGTAGAGAAGACAGCCTTCCTGACCCCGTGTGGGGTGTACTGCTACACCTGCATGCCCTTCGTACTGCGCAACGCGGGTGCGACCTTTCAGCGGCTGATGCACATCGCCTTAGGGCGGCAGCTCGGGAGAAACACGGAGGCCTACGTCGACGACATTGTGGTGAAGTCTTGGGAGGCGAGAACCTTGATCCAAGACCTAGAGGAGACCTTCGAGAGCCTGCGCCAGGTGAACTTGCGGCTTAAGCCGGAAAAGTGTGTGTTCGGTGTCCCTTCCGGCAAGCTGCTAGGATTCCTCGTGTCCCACAGAGGGATCGAGGCGAACCCGGAGAAGATCAAGGCCATTGAGGACATGAGCCCACCGCAGACCCTCAAGGAAATGCAGAAGTTGGCTGGTCGGGTGACTGCATTGGGGCGCTTCATCTCCAAGCTGGGAGAGCGCGCCTTACCCTTCTTCAAGCTGATGAAGAAGAAGGGCCCGTTCGAGTGGACCCCGGAGGCTGACCGAGCTTTCCAAGACCTCAAGAGATACCTGACCAGCCCTCCGGTGATGGTGGCGCCGCGGCCTCTCCAGCCTCTAGTACTTTATCTTGCCGCCACCCCATACTCCGCCAGCGCTGCGCTAGTGGCGGTCCGAGAGGAGCACCAAGCCAAGAGCGCGCCGCACCAAGCTACGCCGCCAGCCGAGATGACGCAAGGTCAGGAAGGCGCAGCAAGAGCTGAAGCGGCAACAACAGAAGACCAAGCTCGGCAGGACAACGCCGTAGAAATTCCCGCAAGCGATCAGGCGCCAGGGGTCCCACCACCTCAGGAGGCACCCCAACCTTCGTAAGACGCGAGCCTCACCAGCACGCTTGTCCTCGTCGAGCACCCGGTGTACTTTGTCAGCACGGTGTTGCGGGATGCGAGGGCACGATATCCCATGCCTCAGAAGCTCCTGCTCGCGCTTCTGGTGGCCTCGCGCAAGTTGCAGCACTACTTCCAGGGCCACCCCATCAAAGTCGTCTCGGCCTACCCGTTGGAGAGGGTGCTCAGGAGCCCCAACTCCGCCGGAAGGGTCGCCGAGTGGAACATCGAGCTGCAGGCATTCCAGTTGGAGTTCAGCACCACCAGGGTCATCAAGGGAGCCGCGCTCGCTGATTTCGTGGCAGAATGGACTGATGCCCCGACGCTGGAAGTAGGCGAGGACCGGTCCACCTCGCCAGGAAGTGAGGCGCCCGATGGATGGGTCATGTATTTTGATGGTGCCTTCGCGCACCAGGGCGCGGGGGCTGGAGCAGTGCTCATCTCGCCCACGCAGGACAAGCTCTACTACGCTGTGCAGCTCTGCTTTCAACAGGGAGAGAAGGTCTCCAACAACATCGCAGAATACGAAGGCCTCATAGCTGGCCTGAAGGCCGCGGGAGCTCTAGGGGTGAAGCGCCTCACCGTTAGGGGCGACTCACAGCTCCTCGTCAACTTCTCCAACAAAGTGTACGAGCCAAAGGACGAGCACATGGAGGCATACCTCGCAGAAGTACGTAAGATGGAAAAGCAGTTCCTAGGCCTGGAGGTGCAGCATGTGCCCCGTGGCACCAACAAGGAAGCCGACGACATCGCCAGGAGGGCATCCAAGCGGCAGCCCCAAGAGCCTGGCGTATTCGAGGAGCGGCTCTTCAAGCCGTCAGCGACGCCACCACTTTCAAGCACACGACGGCCTCGGGAGGAGCTCCCACAACCGCCTGCCACGGGAGCCCCAGCTTGTGGCCCGACCTCAGGAGCTCGCCTGCTCTTGGCGCTCGAGCCCCAAGAGGGATGTTGGACCAAGGAATTCAAGGAATATCTGATGCAAGGGGCGCTACCGGAGAAGGAAGAGGACACAGAGCGCGTGGCCCGACAAGCCATGACATACTGCATCCAGGACAGTGAGTTGTACAGGAAGCGACCAAATGATGTTTCACTGTGTTGCATTTACAGGGACCAGGGGAAGGAGTTGCAGATTGACATACACGGCGGGGACTGTGGACACCACTCGTCGGCACGGACTCTCGTCGGGAAGGTATTCTGTAGTGGATTCTACTGGCCCACGGCGCTCAACAACGCAGCTGAGCTGGTGAAGTCCTGCGAAGCTTGCCAGTTCCACGCCAAGCAGATCCATCAGCCAGCTCAGGGCCTCCAGACTATACCGCTCACATGGCCGTTCGCGGTTTGGGGGCTGGATATCTTGTGCCCATTCCCTCGAGCGCCAGGGGGCTACCGCTACCTCTACGTCGCCATCGACAAGTTCACCAAGTGGGCGGAAGTGGAAGCCGTCCGCCCCATCCCAGCCGGTTCCGCGGTCAAGTTTATCAAGGGCCTCGTGAGCCGTTTTGGGGTCCCCAACCGCATCATCACTGACAACGGCTCGCAGTTCACCAGTAACCTCTTCAAAACATAATGTGCTAACCTTGGAACGCAGATCTGCTACGCTTCGGTGGCGCACCCCAGGAGCAATGGCCAGGCTGAACGCGCCAACGCGGAGGTCCTGAGAGGCCTCAAGACCAAGACTTCAAGAAGAAGCTCGAGGCCTACGGCAGGGGCTGGCACGACGAGCTCCAATCCGTGTTGTGGTCCATCCGCACCACCGCCACTAAGCCGACGGGCGAGACCCCATTCTTCCTTGTCTACGGAGCCGAAGCGGTCCTCCCTCATGAGGTCAAGCATCGCTCCGCACGGGTCCTGGCGTTCGATGAAATGCAGCAGGACGCCACGCGGGGGATGGACCTCGTATTGGGGGAGGAGCGTCGCCGCGAAGCTGCACTGAGGGCGGCAAGGTACCAGCAGGCGCTGCGGCGATACCACTGCCGCAACATCCGCTCTAGGACGCTCGAGGCGGGCGACCTCGTCCTGACGCGGGTCCTCTCTAGGGAAGGGTTGCACAAGCTCTCACCCATGTGGGAGGGCCCGTACAGGGTCGTCCATGTCTCCAGGCCTGCCGCCGCGCACCTGGATATGCAGGACGGGGTACCCATCCAGAACACCTGGAACATCCAACACCTCCGGAAGTTCTACCCATGAAGCAAGGCCCAGTGCCTGTGAAGAAAGGCCCAGTGCCTTTGAAGAAGGCCCGGTGCCTGTGAAGAATCGCCACCCATGACACTCTCACGTAATAATGAGTGGGGTTGTACACGCCCCGGAGTCTCAGGAGTGCCGCCCTCGGGCCTCAGGGGCTGCCTCCCATGCCTAGTGGCAGCACTTAGCTCCGCGCTGGTGAGAAGACTTGAAGACTAGACTAGGTGCCGGACGCGGCTTTTCATTTGCTTTCCGTAGTTGGCTCGCCTTCTCTTAATCGAAATTTGCTTCTGGTGTTCCTTGCTGGTTTGGTTCCGTCGCCCTTGCCGCCTTTCCCGACTCTAGTTCGCTTGGGTTCTCTCTCTCACATACCTCGCGAGGGGGCTAGGCAGGTGCCCTCGCGAGGGTTTCTTCCTCTTCTCTCTGCTTTCAGTCTACTTTCTCGCGAGGCACCCTCGTTCGGGCCCACAAGCCAGCACATCTCTCCTAATCCGTGCCCCTCGGGTACCGCGATATGAAGCGCTGGGTCAAGGCTCGGGTGAACGATAAGTCTCCTAGCGAGCCTCCTAATGAATTTTTTGCAGTTCCTGAGCAACCACTAAGCCAAGACGGGCACGAGGAAACAAGTGCCTGTGAAGAAGAGGCTGCCCCGAACACGCCAGGCTAAGTTATCTCCACACAAAGTAACGACACAATACGGAAATAACAAGCATAGCATAATGGTTGAGGAACCACAGTTCGATACACGCCCCTTCGGGCCCATACTGGTTTCATTTTGATGCAGGAAAGAAAAGAAAAACAAGACCAAAGCGGCGTTGCATCAATCCACGAGGGCAGGTCTCTGGCGACGTCTCGAGCTTAGCCGGATCCCTACTCGCGCTTCACAGAGGCGCGGCGACGAGACGACCCGCTACCACCTTCGAAGCGGGCGCGGCGGTGTGACGGCTGGTCGTAGCCGCCGCTGCTGGAGCTTTCGCCAAGAGAAGAGCCACCGTAGCTGGACGAGGCGCAGCCGGCGGGCTCGCCCCCGCCCACGTCGCGGCCATCGCCGAGACCGAGCACCTCCTCACCGTCATTCGTCTCGGGGCAGCACCCGGCGCGGCGACCATCTTCCCCAAACACCCTCACGTAGAGGGTCGCATCACCGTCGTACTTGAAATGGAGGGTGCACCGCCTGCCCAGGCCGCGCGCGCGGGCGAACGTCTGCCAACCGTAGGCCAGAGCTATGTTGCCCGCGGCGGAGACCTCAACCGCGACCCAGGAGGCCCTGCTGCAGTAGCCGTCTGCCTGCAGCCAGAGCCCGCCTGGACCAGAGGCCGGCAGCTCGTCGACGAAGAAGCGTGGAAGCTGAAGCCAGTTGCCGGCCGGATCCTCCGACCAGGCAACGAACTCCGACAGCACCTCTGCCGAGTGGAAGCGTGGCTGGGGAGGCCGCGCAACCACGGCACGTCTCACCTCATCGACGGGGCTGCCGCAACTAGAGCGACCCCCGCCACGCGCAGCGGCGCCACCCCGGGAGCGGGGGGCCACGGCGGGAGTCGTGGTGTGCTTACGGGGACGACCGCGTCCCCGCTTGGGTGCCGGGGAGCCGGGCCACTCGCGGGGGGCCTTTCCCTTCTCCGGGGCAGAGAACCTCTTCGACGGCGCCGTTGGAGTCGGTGTTGGAGCAGAGGAGGAAGAAGCAGGCGGAATGGGAAGAAGTGGGGGACGGGGGCTCCGCCCGCTCCCTCATTTATAGCAGAAGAAGGCCAACCAGCGCCCCCCACGATCATAGGTAATGATGGTTTTCCTTGCATGTCACACGGACTTGTCAAGTCGGGTGGTTGCCGAGGCAGCGTGGGGAAGTGGAGACGCCCACGTCCAATCAACCGCCACGCGTCAACCGAGGCCGCATGCTTTTGGGGCCCGCGATGCTCCGCGCTTGACCTTTGGCTTCGCCTCAAAGTCAAGCCCGAGCGCGCCTTGGGCTCGGGGGCTACTATCGGTGTTCTGGGAATGGGGGTCCCCAGACTTGCCTGCCTGCGGCCCACAGCGTGGCTGAGCTAGCAGGCCCGTACAGCCCATCTTCATCGACAAGGCATTCAAGACCCTCGCAAGGGGCCAAGCCTCGCGAGGCGGACGACACAAGACCTCCTCAGGAGCGGCCTCACTAGGCAGGCTCGCGAGGGGCGGAGAGATCAAGGCAAGGCAAACCTCGCGAGGTTCTCGTGACGTGAGCCATGACGACCGAGACCAGGCGGGCGCCAACGCGCGTAGCGTCCTTGTTTCCTCTTTTGTGCCAAGGGGGCAAGTGCAGGCACAGAGTACCGAGGCATCAAGCAAAGGTTTCCATATCAGTGCAACGAGACCAAGACCAGCGGGACGGCAAGACGGAGGTCACCATGGAGCCCAAGACGGCGTCACCACCAGAGCCTTTTGCAGGCGAGGACCGCTTTTGTCGGGATAAGCTGTACTGGTTGTCCCCTTTCAAATTGGCCGTTGTTGGATCCCTTCCCGCTCAATATTTGGGGAGAGGACCAGGGCCTATATAAGTAGAGCTAGCCACCACCATAGGGGATAACTCATTCAGAGGCATCTCACCCACACAAGTTCGTCAAGCACAAGAACACCTCAACTTCAGGAGGCTGTTCTTCCCCTTGTACTGTTCATCATCAGCCCAAGAGGCAATCCACCACCACCACACTGGAGTAGGGTATTACGACACAACGGTGGCCCGAACCAGTATAAATCTTGTGTCTTTGTCTTGTGAGTTCGTCGAGTTCGTCCGCAAGATCTTAGAAAGCTAGGGCGTGGATCGGTAGGGAGGAGATCTTCGCGCGCACCCCAGTGTTCGAACCTTGAGGGTTTTGCCGGAACCCGTGATCCGACAGGACTCTTCTCGACCCAGGAGGTGAGTCGCATGGGAGCACCGGAGCGGAATTCAGCAGCCGCGGCCCAGGTGGTACCGTGGGGTTCAGTGATGTAGAACCATTGTTTCTGCAACTCCTTTACCGTCTCCACGGAAGTGCCTTTCGGCCAAGAGACGTTTAACAGCTTACTCACCATGGTTCCCCCGCACTTCGCATGTTGGCCATCCACCACCTTCGGTTTCACATTGAAGACTTTGAGCCATAGCCCGAAGTGGGGTTAGATGCGGAGGAAGGCCTCACACACGATGATAAACGTCGATATGTTGAGGAAGGAGTTCGGGGACAGATCGTGGAAATCTATCCTGTAATAATACTTCAGCCTGCGAACGAAAGGGTGGAGTGGGAACCCTAGTCCGCGGAAGAAATGAGGGAGGAATACCACCCTCTCGCTGGGCTCCGGCGTGGGGACGACTTGTCCCTCGGCCGGCAGGCGGTGGGCGATTTCCTTCGCCAAGTATCCGGCCGCCCGAAGCTCAGTAATGTCCTCCTCCTTGATGGAGGAGACCATCCACTTGCCCTGACCTCCGGATCCGGACATGGTTGAGTGCTAGCTTGAGTGGAAAGGAGATGAGAACTTGGGCGCTGGAGCTCGAGATTGGAAGGGCGGAGATAGAGAGAGGGCGTGGGAGAGGGAGAGGGAATCTTTATCCCCTTATAAAGGCAGTAAATATCGAACGCCTCCCAACTCGCCTTAGAATTCGCCTATTCCCAAGGGCTGTATAAACGGCGCGGTTGGATTACCCATGCCCGCATTGGTGAGAATCCCACTATAAGGGGGCACGATCTCTGCTTCGACAAGACGTGCCAAAGGCAACCGTGTCTTGGGACGTGGAGCGTCGGGCACGAAATGGTCCGGAATTATGACCGGTCGGACGTGACGTCATGCTACCGAAATTTGTCAGCGGATTGGACTCGTGCAAAATTATATTCTCTCTGTGGTTGTGTATGGTGTGTGTGTGTGTGTGACAGGTCCGGATACTATCATCGCGTCCGAAGAATATCTTGGAGTTCGGATAGAAGGGAACCCGCCTTGCAATGCCAAAGACAATCTGCGCGCCGGACTCCTCGTCATTGAAGCCAAGTTCAGGGGCTATTGAGGGAGTCCTGGACTAAGGGGTCCTCAGGCGTCCAGCCTGTTATCCATGGGCCGGACTGATGGGCTGTGAAGACATGAAGGCCGCAGACTGTACCCGTGTCCGGATAAGACTCTCCTTGGCGTGGAAGGCAAGCTTGGCGATCAACTATGAAGATTCCTTCTTATGTAACCGACTCTATGTAACCCTAGATCCCTTCGGTGTCTATATAAACCGGAGGGCGTAGTCCGGATGGGATATATTCATTACCATAGTCATACATGCTAGACTTCTAGGGTTTAGCCATTACGATCTCGTGGTAGATCAACTCTTGTAAACACTCATATTCATCAAGATCAATCAAGCAGGAAGTAGGGTATTACCTCCATAGAGAGGGCCTGAACCTGGGTAAACATCGTTTCCCCCATCTCCCGCAACCATCGACCCTAGACGCATAGTTCGGGACCCCCTACCCGAGATCCACCGGTTTTGACACCGACAAGCCTCCTTGGCAACTATTTGAGGACTCCATTTTATTTAAAAACTTTCAGATCTAAGTATTTTATTAAAACAGCAAGCAAAACAAAATAAATGACATTCCAAGAATAGCCCACATCATGTGAAGAAGCAAAAACTTAGGTTCAACCGATACTAACCGATAACTCTTGAAGAAGAAAGGTGGGATGCCTACCGGGGCATCCCCAAGCTTAGATGCTTGAGACTTCTTGAAATATTATCTTGGGATGCCTTGGGCATCCCCAAGCTTGAGCTTTTGTGTCCTTAATTCTACTCATATCACGGTTTTCCTAAATCTCAAAAGCTTCATCCACACAAAACTCAACAAGAACTCATGAGATAAGTTAATATAAACCAATGCAAAAACCTTATCATACTCTACTATAGCAAATCACTAAAATTATTATTCAACATTGCATACTAAATGCCTCTGCATATTTAATACTCCTATCCTCAAATAGAATCATTAAACAAGCAAACATATGCAAACAATGCAAACATAACAGCAATCTGCCAAAACAGTACAGTCTGTAAAGAATGCAAGAGTATCAATACTTCCCTAACTCCAAACATTATGAAATTCTACCACACTGTAGAAAATTTACCAGAGCTTATTATGCAAAAAGTTTCAACATTTTATCACACTCTGACTTTCCTAGGGAATTTTTGCAACAGCGGTAAACTTTCTGTTTTCAAATAGCAACTCATACACTTGCAAGATAAGCATGGCAAAGGCTATCAATGCCACTTTTATTGAAATAAAAGATGCAAAAAATTATTCTAAATAACAGCTAGCAAATCCTAACAAAATAAATTGACGCTCCAAGCAAAACACATATCATGTGACGAATGAAAACATAGCTCCAAGTGAGGTTACCGATAATGTTGGAGACGAAAGAGGGGATGCCTTCCGGGGCATCCCTAGCTTAAGGTCTTGTCACTCCTTATTATCCTCATATCGATTTCTGACCCAAAACTTGAAAACTTCAATCACACAAAACTTAACGGAACTTTGTGAGATAAGTTAGTATGATAAAGAGCAAACCATTCCACTTTGGTACTGCCAAAGACAAGATTCATAATTGTTCTCACACAATGCCTACTATAGCATACAACTTCAACAATTTATATTGAGCAATATAAACCATAGAAACTAGAAAACAAGCAAACTGTGCATTGAAAACAAAATCTGTGAAAAACATAACAGTCTGTAATGATCTGGATAACTACCATACTTCTGCTACTCCAAAAATTATGAAAAAAATTAGGAATACGTGAGCAATTTGTATATTAAACTTCTGCAAAAAGAATCAACTCCATATCACTCTTCTGTTAAAAATGAGACTTATTTCTGTGAGCACAAAAGTTTCTGTTTTTCAGCAGGGTCAAATCAACTATCACCCAACATGATCCCAAAGGCTTCACTTGGCACTTTATTGAAACAAAAGCAATAAAATATGATTACTACAGTAGCTTAATCATGTGATCACACAAAAACAGTAGGTAAAAGTGTTGGGTTGTCTCCCAACAAGCGCTATTCTTTAATGCCTTTTAGCTAGGCATGATGATTTTAATGATGCTCACATAAAAGATAAGAATTGAAACATAAAGAGAACATCATGAAGCATATGACTAGGATATTTAAGTCTAACCCACTTCCTATGCATAGGGATTTTGTGAGCAAACAATTTTTGGGAACGAGAATCAACTAGCATAGGAAGGCAAAACAAGCACAACTTCAAAACTTTCAACACATAGAGAGGAAACTTGATATTATTGCAATATGTAAATGCATATGTTACTCTCTCATAATAATTTTCAGTAGCATCATGAATGAATTCAACAATATATCTATCACATAAAGCATTCTTTTCATAATACATATGCATAGAAAATTTTTTACTCTCCACATAAGCAAACTTCTTCTCATCAATAGTAGTGGGAGCAAACTCAACAAAATAATTATCATGGGATTGAAAATTAAGATCATTCTGACAAGTTTCATGGTTATCATTATTCAAAATAGCATACATGTCATCACCATAATCATCATAGATAGCAACTTCATTGTCAAAATCAATTGAAATATCTTCCAAGATAGTGGAATCATCATTAAACAAAGTCATGACCTCTCCATATCCACTTTCATCAATACAATCATCATAAATAGGAGGCATGCTTTCATCATAATAAATTTTCTCATCAAAACTTGGGGGAGTAAAAATATCATCTTCATCAAACATAGCATCCCCAAGCTTGTGGATTTCCATGTCATTAACATCATGGATATTCAAAGAATTCATACTAACAACATTGCAATCATGCTCATCATTCATGCCAATCATTTTATTAAATTCTTCTTCTATGAATTGAGCACAATTTTCCGAACCATCATTTTCAAGAAAGATATTATAAAGATGATCAATAATATGATGCAACCTCAATTCCATTTTTTGTAGTTTTCTTTTATAAACCAAACTAGTGATAAAACAAGAAACTAAAAGATTCAATTGCAAGATCTAAAGATATACTTCCAAGCACTCACCTCCCCGGCAACGGCGCCAGAAAAGAGCTTGATGTCTACTACACAACTTTATTCTTGTAGACTCGTGTTGGGCCTCCAAACGCAGAGTTTTGTAAGACAGTAGCAATTTTCCCTCAAGTGGATAACCTAAGGTTTATCAATCCGTGGGAGGTGTAGGATGAAGATGGTCTCTCTCGACCAACCCTTCAACCAAATACAAGAAATCTCCTATGTCCCCAACACACCCAATACAATGGAAAATTGTATAGGTGCACTAGTTCGGCGAAGAGATGGTGATAAAAGTGTAACATTGATGGTAGAAATATATTTTTATAATCTGAATAAATAAAAACAGCAAGGTAGCAAATAGTAAACGGGCACAAAAACGGTATTGCAATGCTTGAAAACAAGGCCTAGGGTCCGTACTTTTGCTAGTGCGACCTCTCAACAATGCTAACATAGTTGGATCATATGATTATCCCTCAAAGTGCAATAAAGAATCACTCCCGAGTTCCTATTAGCGGAGAACAAAAGAGAAGAATTCCTTGTAGGGCACGAAACTACCTCAAAGCTATTCTTTCCGTTCGATCTATTCAAGAGTTCGTACTAAAATAACACAAAGCTATTTTTTCCGTTCGATCTATCCTAGAGTTCGCACTAGAATAACACCAAAGCAAATTCATATTCATAATACTCAATCCACACAAAGAACTATAAAGAGACCCAAAAGTTTCCGTGGGAGAAAAAAACGTGCATCAACCCCTATGCATAGATTACCCCAATATCACCGCGGGAATCCGCGAGTTGAATGCCATAACACATATCAAGTGAATCAATAGGATACCTCATTGTCACCTCAAGTATTCATATTGCAAGACATATATCATGTGTTATCATCTCTGAATATTCAATCCGACAAGACAAAACATTGAAGGGTAAAGATTCAATTCATCATAACAAGAGTATAGAGGGGAGAAACATCATATGATCCGACTATATTAACAAAGCCCGTGATATAGATCACGAGAGAGAGAGATTGAACACATAGCTACTGGTACAAACCCTCAGCCCCGAGGGTGGACTACTCCCTCCTCATCGTGGTGGCCGCCGGGATGATGAAGATGGCCACCGGAGATGATTCCCCCCTCTGGCAGGGTGCCGGAAAGGGTCTAGATTGGTTTTTGGTGGCTACGGAGCCCTGCAACGGCGGAACTTCTGATCTAGGTTAACCCCGAAGGGTTTCGGAATATTTGGGAATTTATAGTGCAAAGAGGGGGTGCGGGAGGCCACCAAGGTGGGCACAACCCACCTAGGCGTGCTAGGGGGCACTGGCGCGCCCTGGTGGGTTGTGCCCCCATCGGGGCACCCCCAGGTGTAGCTCTGGCCCATTGGGTTCCTTCTGGTCCAAAAAAATCTCCAAAAAGTTTCGTGGTGTTTGGACTCCGTTTGATATTGATTTCCCGCGATGTAAAAAACAAGCAAAAAAACAGCAACTGGCACTGGGTCAATAGGTTAGTCCCAAAAAATGATATAAAGTTGCTATAAAATGATTGTAAAACACCCAAGAATGATAATATATTAGCATGAATACTTCATAAATTATAGATACGGTGGAGACGTATCAATGACAGAGGACCCGAGCCGACATGACGAGTCGTAGACCCAAAGTGGCACTAACTTATAGGGACAGGCATACATGACCCAACAACGAATGTGTCGATCATGAACGTATGAACCCAAGTCATAGCAAGCTACAAGGACTTAAAGGAACAACGCGTGACATTTCCCTGAAGGGACAGACACAGGAACGAAGAAGGACACATGCCGGCCAGCCTAAGTGTTCCAGAGCAGTAGCAAGCTACCATGGCTCAGTGGAAGCACTAGGAGACATTTCCCCATAAGAGAGGCTACCAAGAATAAACAACTAGATTGTCAGATCCCACACATACCAATACATGTTACACGTACGCATAACATGCAAGTGTGATGTTCAGCATGGCATCACAACATCACTCAACAACTCATATAGATAAATGCCCAGAAGAGCCATCATAGCATTTATTACAAGCAGCGGGTCTCATGACCCAACATACAGAGCATATAGGCAACATAAGCATAACATGTCTGAGTACAGACAACTACAAATGAAAAAGGCTGAGAAGCCTGACTATCGACAAGACCCTCCCAAGGTACAAGATCGTAGCTGAGGTGAAAAGCTAAACGTCGAAGTCCACATGGAACTACTAGTGAGACTGAAGTCTCTCTGCAAAATCATAAATTAAGCAAACATGAGTACAAATGTACACAACAAGACTTACATCAGAACTAGCTACATATGCATCAGTATCAACAAAGGGGGTGGTTGAGTTTAACTGCAGCAAGCCAGCTTTGACTCAGTGGCTATCCTGAACTACGTCTGCATGTAACTCTTTTGGGGTGGCACACACGAGTCCACATATTCACCAAATCAATACACCACTATGGATCTGCTCACGTCTCCCTACGAGAACGCCATCCATAGCACTCATGCTTATCTTGCGCATTTTAGAGTATCCACTTTCACTTGTCTATGAACTGTATAGGCAAACCAGAAGTCCTTCACCGCGGACGCGTCTATTCGAATAGATCATTTATAACCCTGCAGGGGTGTACTTCTTCACACATGTTTCCACCACTTAGCGTCTGCACACGACATGTGCTCGGCAGACTTCAAGCGAAAGCCGACGTGGGTGTAGACCACAACCTGACTAACCACACAAGTCCCTAGTCCGGGTTTATTACCTATTCAGGTTCCATCCGTAGGGAGTCTGACCGAGGTTTCCACTACGGCTCCAAACGATGTGTGCAGGGTTCCCGAGGCACCCAACGGGCGACTCGGTACACCGTGCCACATGCCTACCCCAACACAGCCCACCCCTCAGGTCAGTGTTGCGCATGGCCTCCAGCATACTACAAACACCAGAAACTACTTGTAGCTCCTGGACAGAGGACAGGGGGTTAATAAGTCGAGCGGGGTCATATTTCAGGGCCCAACATGTGGTAGTAGCTGTTCTTGGATCACAAACGCAGAACTCAGTTCCTGAGGACAGTTTCAATGAGACAGCCCACCATGTACTCCTACATGGCCTCTCACCGCTACCTTTACCAAGTCATGTTCACACACTTAGCTCTCAACAGTAGGACATGTTCACCACATTCCAATTCATCCCCGATGAATCAGACCTGACTCAACTCTAAGCAGTAGCAGGCATGACAACAAGCATGAATGAGTAGGCACATCAGGGCTCAAACAAATCCTACTCATGCTAGTGAGTTTCATCTATTTACTGTGGCAATGTCAGGTCATGCAGAGGAAAGGGGTTCAACTACCGCAGCATGTAACAGTTGAATCGTTGTTGTCCTAATGCGGTAAAAGAGAGCGGAAGCGAGAGAGTGGGATTGTATCGGAATGAACAAGGTGGTTTTGCTTGCCTAGCACTTCTGAACATAGTATAGCTCTTCATCGGTGCCATCGAACTCATTGTCGGAACCAGTTTACTGAGAGCGGACAATCACCGACAAACAAGAGGGAACACAATCAATGCAATGCAACAATATGATGCATGAATGTGACATGGAAATATGTTATGGTTTGAGCTAATGTAGCTAGTAACAGAAGGGTTTGGGTTTATTTGAACCAAAGGTTCAAATTCAAACTATGAATTTCCAAAGTGCATTAACATGTTTTGATCTATGCAGCAAGGTTAAGTTGCTTTAACATGCATGAAACCAGTACCAATGGATAGATTGGATTTTTTTGATAATTTTTTATATATAAATTATCCCATTCTGAGCTACGGTTGAATTTCTATGTTTTTTAGAAGTTTGAACTATTTTCTGAAATTTCCTGGGTATTCTAATTTAAACTAAATCCAGAAAATGACTTACTATGTCAGCATGACGTTGGTGTGACGTCAGCAAGTCAACAGGTGCGGTCCAGGTCAAACCTGACCTATGGGGCCCGCACGTCAGTGTAACAGGGCAGGAACAGAGGCTGACCAGTGGGTCCAGGTCAACGTTGACGTGGCAGGGTCAAACTGACATGTGGGCCCGGCTGGATTAATCTAAACTAAAAAGAAATTAAAACTATGGTTAAATAAGGGCGTGGGGCCCATATGTAAGTGACTAGTGGGGGGATTAGCGGGGTCGTTAGTGCTAATCCGGGTTTAGCCGGAGTTAGGCCGCCGGCGAGGCCAGACGCGGCGGCGGTCGTCGGAAACGCTACTCCGGCGACCGCTTGGCCAGCGGAGGGCATCGACGTGGAGCATGGGCTCGTGCGCATCCATCAGTGCAAGCAGCAGCAGATGGGATGGCCTGGGTTGACAGCGGCGACAACTTGTGCGGCGGCCGGAGCTCGGGCAAAGGCGGAGATGGCGCTACAGGGCACGGCAGGGCCAACCCCTGGGTGATGCGGGTTCACAGGAACGCGGTGAGCACGTTGGTGATGCTAGGGAGAGCGGGCGAGCTCAGGAGCATGGAGCTCGTCGGCCATGGCGGCGGCGAGCTTCGGCAGAGGTGGGGAACGGAGCTAGAGTATGAGCGCGAGCAGGGGAGGAGGGGGGTCGGTCCGTGAGCTCACAGCGGTTGCAGCATGATACGTCTCCAACGTATCTATAATTTATGAAGTATTCATGCTATTATATTATCAACCTTGGATGTTTTATATGCATTTATATGCAATTTTATATGGTTTTTGGGACTAACCTATTAACCTAGAGCCCAGTGCCAGTTTCTGTTTTTTCCTTGTTTTAGAATTTCACAGAAAAGGAAAACCAAACGGAGTCCAATTGACCTGAAACTTGACGGAGCTTATTTTTGGACCAGAAGAAGGCCACGGAGTCAAAGAGTTGGGCCAGAAGAGTCCCAGGCTGCCCACGAGGGTGGGGGGGGCGCCCACCCCCCTGGGCGTGCCTCCCTGCCTCGTGGACAGCCCGGAGACTCCCCCTGACTTGTTCTCGACGCCAACACCTCTCATATATACCCAAACTTCCAGAAAGAAACCTAGATCAGAAGTTCCGCCGCCGCAAGCCTCTGTAGCCACGAGAAATCAATCCAGGCCCTCTCTGGCACCCTGCCGGAGGGGGCCATCGTCACCGGAGGCCATGGAGGAGGATCCCGGAGGGGCCATCATCACCATGAAGGCCAAGGACCGGAGGGAGAACCTCTCCCCATCTAGGGGGAGGCCATGGAGGAGGAAGCACAAGGGGGAGAACCTTTCCTCCTCTCTCTCGGTGGCGCCGGAGTGCCATCGGGAGGGGAATCATCGTCGCGGTGATCGTCTTCATCAACATCACCATCATCATCATCATCATCCTCATCTCTTTTACGCGGTCCACTCTCCCGCACCCCGCTATAATCCCTACTTGAACATGGTGCTTTATGCCACATAGTATGATCCAATGATGTGTTGCCATCCTATGATGTTTTGAGTAGATATCCTTTGTCTTTGGGTTGATTGATGATCTAGATTGGTACGAGTTGTATGTTTTATTTTGGTGCTGTCCTGTGGTGCCCTCCGTGTCACGCAAGCGTGAGGGATTCCCGCTGTAGGGTGTTGCAATACGTTCATGATTCGCTTATAGTGGGTTGTTGAGTGACTGAAACACAAACCCGAGTAAGGGGGTTGTTGTGTATGGGAATAAAGAGGACTTGATGCTTTAATGCTATGGTTGGGTTTTACCTTAATGATCTTTAGTAGTTGCGGATGCTTGCTAGAGTTCCAATCATAAGTGCATATGATCCAAGTAGAGAAAGTATGTTAGCTTATGCCTCTCCCTCATATGAAATTGCAATGACGACTACCGGTCTTGTTATCAATTGCCTAGGACATTTCCGCACACCGATCCATCATTATTCCACACTCGCTATTTATAATATTTAGTAATATATTCTAAATTTATGATAACAGCACCTACTTTTATATTTTAGCTCCCCGATATCATGCAAAGTTATCCTCTTCATACCCACAACGTACTTTTATTTCTCGTTTCTAGTTGGAAGCAAACGTTCGGTATACGTAGAGTCGTATCAGTGGCAGATAGGGCTTGAGAGAATATTGATCTTACCTTTAGCTCCTTGTGGGTTCGACACTCCATACTTATCACTTCCACCTTTGGAAATTGCTACGATGATTCCCTTCACTTGGGGATTATCAAGCTCTTTTCTGGCGCCGTTGCCGGGGAGCAATAGCGTGGGGTTGGTATTCTCGTGTGTGCTTGTTTGCTTTCTTCACTAAGTAGATTTTGTTTTTCCTTTTTGTTTCTGTTTAGTTGTGGGTGAAACATACAAAAAAATAAAAGAATGAAAATACAAAAAAATTTACTTGCCTTCCTTGCCTAAAAAGTTTTTCAAAAAGAGAAGTGATTGGAAAGTTATGCATTGAAGAAGTGAGGGTCGACCTTGAGCACTTGTGTTCATGCTCACGGAAACAATGTAGAATTTTTCATGAAAGTTTCTCTGTAAATAATTATCCCCTTGTATATATCTATTGTATTATAAAAATAATGTGCCAAGCTTTGGTTTTAGGATGATTAGATTGCTTGTTTACTATGTGCAGAACAAAAACAGAAACTTTGGCTGTAGTGCATGAATTTACATTTTTTACTGGAAAGTCAAATGGTCTGAAACTTTTTGCACATTACTTCTGTACAAATTGTTCAAATTTTAAAATTTATTTCATAATTTTTGGAGTTACAGAAGTTTGCTAAACTTCCAGATTACTACAGACTGTCCTGTTTAAGACAGATTCTGTTTTTGATGCATTGCTTGCTTGTTTTGATGAAACTATCGATTTCTATCAGTGGATTAAGCCATGGAAAAGTTATATTACAGTAGCTATAATGCAAAAACAAAATATGAATTGGTTTGCAACAGTACTTATAGTAGTGATTTGCTTTGTATACTAACGGATCTCACAAAGTTTTTGTTAAAGTTCTGTGTGGATGAAGTGTTCGAAGATCGAGGAGCTATCAATATGAGAAGAATAAAGAGAGGCAAGAGTTCAAGCTTGGGGATGCCCAAGGCACCCCAAGTAAATATTTCAGAGGATACTCAATCATCTAAGCTTGGGGATGCCCCGGTTGGCATCCCATCTTTCTTCTTCAACAAATATCGGTATACCTCGGTTTTTGTTTTGTTCACATGATTTGTGTCCTTTGTGTTTTTCTTTTTCTTTAAGAACCATGCTAGTATGAGATGTCCCTTCATCAATTTATATAATGATTCATGTGCTTCACTTATATCTTTTGAGTATGACCTTATAGAATGCTCTTTGTGCTTCACTTAAATCTTTTGAGTATGGTTTTATAAAATGCTTCGTGTGCTTCACTTATATATTTTGAGCTTGGATATTGGTTAGTCAATATTAATTGTAGAATGCTCCATGAACTTCACTTATATATATTTTGGAGTATGAATAATACTATCATCTAAAGCGGGTTTGGAAGAGTGTCAACTTTAGGAATTAGTGATCCCACTATTCCGAATGAGAAGAATTTTGCTTATGTGGAGAGTAGAAAATTTTCTATTCTTGTAGATCATGAAAAGAATGCTTTATGTGATGGTTATATTGTTGAATTCATTCATCATGCTACTGAAAATTATTATGAGGGATGAATATATGCTTGTAGGAGTTGCAATAATACCAAGTTTCCTCTCTGTGTGCTTAAAGTTTTGAAGTTATACTTGTTTTGCCCTCCTATGCTAGTTGATTCTTGTTCCTATAAATTATGTGCTCACAAAATCCCTAGGCATAGGAAGTGGGTTAGATTTAAATGTGCTAGTCATATTCTTCATGATGCTCTCTTTATGTTTCGATTCTTTTCTTTTATGCGAGCATCATTGAAATCATCATGCCTAGCTAAAAGGGACTAAAGAAAAGCTCTTGTTGGGAGACAACCCAATATTTACCCTTACTGTTTTTGTGTGTTTACATGATTAAGCTACTGTATTAATCATGTTTTATATCTTTTGTTTCAATAAAGTGCCAAGTAAGACCTTTGGGAAGACTTGGGTGAAAGTTAATGTGATCTTGCTGTAAAAAAACAGAAACTTTGCGCTCACGAGATTAGCTGCCATTTTTTTACACAAGAGTGATTTTGAGTTGATTCTTTTTGAAGAAGATTAATAGATAAATTCCTCACGTCCACCAATTTATTTCATAATTTTTGGAGTAGCATAAGTATGGTTTCTGTTCAGATCATTACAGACTGTTCTGTTTCTGACAGATTCTGCTTTCATCGCATAGTTTGCTTGTTTACTAGTTTCTATGGCTTATATTTCTCAATATAAATTGTAGAAATGATATGGTACAGTAGGAATTGTGTGAGAACAATTATGAACCTTGTCTTTGACAGTACAAAAGTGAATGGTTTACTCTTTATCATACTAACCTATCTCATGAAGTTCCGTTAAGTTTTGTGTGATTGAAGTTTTCAAGCTTTGGGTGAGATATCGATATGAGGAGAATAATGAGTGGAAATACCCTAATCTTGGGGATGCCCAAGGCACCCCAAGGTAATATTCAAGGAAGACTCAAGCGCCTAAGCTTGGGGATGCCCCGGAAGGCATCCCCTCTTTCGTCTTCAAAACTATCGGTATACCTTACTCGGAGCTATATTTTTATTCGTCACATGATATGTGTTTTGCTTGGAGCGTGTTTTCAATTTTACTTGCTGTTTGAATAAAATCATTGGATCTGAAATATTGAATGAAAAATAATCCTCCCATGGCTAGTTAATTATTTGACTACCCAGTGTTCTTCACTTGTATCTTTTTGGAGTAGTTTGTCAATAACTCACGTGCTTCACGTATATCCTATGAGTAAAAGGTTGAATGAATTGAATGTCGTAAATCTGAATTTATATATGTTTCATATGCTTATAACATGGGGAGTAATGACTTCACACATAATAAGTATAGGTAGTAAACTCATTAAAAGTTAGCAAACATAGAATTGGTCACTTGAACAATTCATGAAAGAATATTGAAGGAAGAGAGATTTCACATATAAATATACTATCTTGGACATCTTTTGTAATTGTGAGCACTCAATAAAATATGACATGCTAAAAGGTTGATGTTGGACAAGGAAGACAACGTAATGGGTTATGTTTTATTATATCCGAAATAAAGTATATTGTCTTGGATCATCCAACAGGCTGAGCTTGCCTTTCCCCCTTATGCTAGCCAAATTCTTAGCACCAAGTAGAGATACTACTTGCGCTTCCAAATATCCCTTACACTAGTTTTGCCATGAGAGTCCACCATACCTACCTATGGATTGAGTAAGATCCTTCAAGTAAGTTGTCATCGGTGCATGCAATAAAATTGCTCTCTAAATATGTATGATCTATTAGTGTGAAGAAAATAAGCTTTATACAAACTTGTGATAGGGAAGTAATAAAAGCGACGGACTGCATAATAAAGGTCTCTATCACAAGAGGCAATATAAACTGACGTTCTTTTGCATTAAGATTTTGTGCGTCCAACCATAAAAGCGCATGACAACCTCTGCTTCCCTCTGCGAATGGCCTATCTTTTACTTTTATCTTCTACCTTATGCAAGAGTCATGGTGATCATCACCTTTCTTTTTTTCACTTTTTCCTTTGGCAAGCACTTTGTGTTGGAGCGATCCGGATATATATATCTACTTGGATGTAGGTTTTCAGGAGTTATTATTGTTGACATTACCCTTGAGGTAAAAGGTTGGGAGGCGAAACTATAAGCCCCTATCTTTCTCTGTGTCCGATTAAAACCTTGAACCCATAAATATCACATGAGTGTTAGCAATTGTGAAAGATTAAATGATAGTTGAGTATGTGGAGTTTGCTAAATCAAAGCTCTGACATAGACCCTTCCTGAAAATAAGATGAATTGCAATTGTTTGATGACTAAGAATATAGTTTGTTAATTTCAAGAAAGTTTATGATCTATACTTTAACACGTGATTAGCTTGTTACTTGATCATGAAAAGTTTTATGAAGATGAGCTACTGATATGACATATAATGATGCTAGAAAAAGTGATTGGAACTATCATTGATCAAACTCGTGCACTTGGTAGCATTCACACTTCATAAATTATTTCTTTTATCATTTACCTACTCGAGGACGAGCAGGAATTAAGCTTGGGGATGCTGATACGTCTCCAACGTATCTATAATTTATGAAGTATTCATGCTATTATATTATCAACCTTGGATGTTTTATATGCATTTATATGCTATTTTATATGGTTTTTGGGACTAACCTATTAACCTAGAGCCCAGTGCCAGTTTCTGCTTTTTCCTTGTTTTAGAATTTCGCAGAAAGGAAAACCAAACGGAGTCCAATTGACCTCAAACTTGACGGAGCTTATTTTTGGACCAGAAGAAGGCCACGGAGTCAAAGAGTTGGGCCAGAAGAGTCCAGGGCTGCCCACGAGGGTGGGGGCGCGCCTCCCTGCCTCGTGGACAGCCCAGAGACCCCCCCTAGACTTGTTCTTGATGCCAACACCTCTCATATATACCCAAACTTCTAGAAAGAAACCTAGGTCAGAAGTTCCACCGCCGCAAGACTCTGTAGCCACGAGAAATCAATCTAGGCCCTCTCTGGCACCCTGCCGGAGGGGGGCCATCATCACCGAAGGCCATGGAGGAGGATCCCGGAGGGGCCATCATCGCCATGAAGGCCAAGGACCAGAGGGAGAACCTCTCCCCATCTAGGGGGGAGGCCATGGAGGAGGAAGCACAAGGGGGAGAACCTTTCCTCCTATCTCTCGGTGGCGCCAGAGTGCCATCGGGAGGGGAATCATTGCCGCGGTGATCGTCTTCATCAACATCACCATCATCATGACCATCCTCATCTCTTTTACGCGGTCCACTCTCCCGCACCTCGCTGTAATCCCTACTTGAACATGGTGCTTTATGCCACATATTATGATCCAATGATGTGTTGCCATCCTATGATGTTTTGAGTAGATATCCTTTGTCTTTGGGTTGATTGATGATCTAGATTGGTACGAGTTGTATGTTTTATTTTGGTGCTGTCCTATGGTGCCCTCCATGTCGCGCAAGCGTGAGGGATTCCCGCTGTAGGGTGTTGCAATACGTTCATGATTCACTTATAGTGGGTTGGTGAGTGACTGAAACACAAACCCGAGTAAGGGGGTTGTTGCGTATGGGAATAAATAGGACTTGATGCTTTAATGCTATGGTTGGGTTTTACCTTAATGATCTTTAGTAGTTGCGGATGCTTGCTAGAGTTCTAATCATAAGTGCATATGATCCAAGTAGAGAAAGTATGTTAGCTTATGCCTCTCCCTCATATGAAATTGCAATGACGACTACCGGTCTTGTTAACAATTGCCTAGGACATTTCCACACACCGATCCATCATTATTCCACACTCGCTATTTATAATATTTAGTAATATATTCTAACTTTATGATAACAGCACCTACTTTTATATTTTAGCTCTCCGGTATCATGCAAAGTTATCCTCTGCATACCCACAACGTACTTTTATTTCTCGTTTCTAGTTGGAAGCAAACGTTCGGTATACGTAGAGTCGTATCAGTGGCAGATAGGGCTTGAGAGAATATTGATCTTACCTTTAGCTCCTTGTGGGTTCGACACTCCATACTTATCACCTCCACCTTTGGGAATTGCTACGATGATTCCCTTCACTTGGGGATTATCACAGGACGCGTCTCAGTGGGCTCGGCAGAGGTCGGAGACGTCGGGGCATTGGCAGCGATCTCAGAGGCCGAAGTTGAAGACGACGGTGGTGGCGGCCGGGCACCCGGTGTTTCTTGACTCGATGGAGAAGACGGGGATGTCGTCATAGGGCTCAGGGGCGTGTCTAGGGGCGCAGGGGAGGCCGGTGGCTATGCGAGCGGTGGACGACGGCGACGGGGCCGCTCGGGTGCGTGTGAGTGAGAGAGCAGAGAAGGGGAGGATCATGAGGAAGAGGCCGAGGGGGTTCTAGGGGTTGTGTGGCTTCATCCAGAGAGGCACAGGGCGAAGCGGCAAGCAGGAGGTGGCGAGGCGCGTGCTCGCGCGCGTCGGCTACACGCGTTGTCCTCCTGGCACGATGGAAGACGACTGGCAGGCGCCAGTGGGCTGGGCCGGCACTGTGCCAGGTCAGGTAAGTGGCCCAGGTGAGTCCTTCTCTCTCTCTCTCTCTCTCTCTCTCTCTCTCTCTTCTAATTCTTTCTGTTTTCTATTTATTCTGTTTTGTTTCGACTTAGTAAAAATACTAAACCATTTTTAAAACTCCGGAGAATATTTGTGGGCAATGTTGAAATTATTCCCAACAACCCTCAACTAGTTTCAGAATTATTAGAGCATTTAAAATATTTATAGGATTTAAATGCCCCAATTCAAATACAATATGAGTTAATTCAAAAATCGAGAATGTCCTAGAAATATGTTCATCATTTTTGGCAGAGGTTTTCACCTTCATCAAAAATCATGAACTTTTCTATAGGCACTTTGGGTTCATTGAAAAGATTTCAAATTGAGCCTGGTTGAATTCTATTTGGTGCTAGGGTTTGAACATCCCCATTTCAAGTTTAACAAAATTTAAACATGATGCATGGATGCAATGCCACTAATTACAAGCATTATTCTAAGGCTGTGACAACTAAGCCATCTAGCCACTAACTACGGACCCGAAGGTCTACAAAGAACTACTCACACATCATCGGAGAGGCACCAATGGAGGTGGTGAACCCCATCCGAGATGGTGTCTAGATAGGATCTGGTGGTTCTGGACTCTGCGGCGGCTGGATCAATATTTCGTCGACTCCCCTAGGGTTTCTGGAATATTGGGGTATTTATAGAGCAAAGAGGCGGTCCTGGGGGCACGCGAGGTGGGCACAACCCACCAGGGCGTGCCTGGGCCTCCTGGCGCGCCCTGGTGGGTTGTGCTCTCCTCGGAGCACCCCCAGGCGCAGCTAGGGCCCATTATGTTCCTTCTGGTCCAAAACATCTCCGTGAAGTTTCGTTGCATTTGGACTCCGTCTGATATTAATTTCCTGTGGTGTAAAAAACATGCAGAAAACAGCAAGTGGCACTTGGCACTATGTCAATAGGTTAGTACCAAAAAATGATATAAAATGACTATAAATGATTATAAAACATCCAAGATTGATAATATAACAGCATGGAACAATCAAAAATTATAGATACGTTGGAGACGTATCACACATCATGATAAGCCTTGCAAGCAATGTGACTAATGAGTTAGTTACGGGATGGTGCATTACGAAACGAGTAAAGAGACTTACCGGTAACAAGATTGAACTAGGTATAAAGATACAGACGATCGAATATCGGGCAAGTAACATACCGACGACAAAGGGAATGACATATGTTGTCATTGCGGTTTGACCGATAAAGATCGTTGTAGAATATGTAGGAACCAATATGAGCATCCAGGTTCCGCTGTTGGTTATTGATCGAAGATGTGTCTCGGTCATGTCTACATAGTTCTTGAACCCATAGGGTCCGCACGCTTAATGTTCGATGACGATTTGTATTATGAGTTATGTGTTTTGGTGACCGAAGGTTGTTCGGAGTCCCGGATGAGATCGTGGACATGACAAGGAGTCTCGAAATGGTCGAGAGGTAAAGATTGATATATTGGATGATAGTATTCGGACACCGGAATGGTTTCGGAGTGTTTCGGATATTTATCGGAGTACCGAGGGGTTAGCGGAACCCCCCAGGGAAAGTAATGGGCCACATGGGCCATAACGGGAGAGAGAGGGCAGCCCACAAGGGGTGGCACCCCCCCCCCATGGGGAGTCCGAATTGGACAAGGGGAGGGGGCGCGGCCCCCCTTTCCTTCTCCCTCTCCCTCTCCTTCGCCTTTCCCCCTCCGAAAGAAGGAACGGGGGCGACTAGGACTAGGATTCCTAGTGGGTTTCCCCCCACTTGGCGCGCCCCCAGGTCCGGCCTCCTCCCCTCTCCTCCTTTATATACGGGGGCAGGGGGCACCCCAAAGGACATCAATTGTTTCTTAGCCATGTGCGGTGCCTCCTCCACCGTTTACTCCTCCGGTCATATTGTCGTAGTGCTTAGGCGAAGCCCTGCGTGGATCACATCACCATCACCGTCATGCTGACAAAACTCTCCCTCGACACTTTGCTGGATCAAGAGTTCGAGGGACGTCATCGAGCTGAATGTGTGCTGAACTCGGAGGTGTCGTACGTCCGGTACTTGATTGGTTGGATCGCGAAGACGTTCGACCACATCAACCGCGTTAAACTAACGCCTCCGCTTTTGGTCTACGAGGGTACGTGGACACACTCTCCCCCTCTCGTTGCTATGCATCTCCTAGATAGATCTTGCGTTATCGTAGGAATTTTTTTGAAATTGCATGCTACGTTCCCCGACAGTGGCATCCGAGCCAGGTCTATGCGTAGATGATATGCACGAGTAGAACACAAAGAGTTGTGGGCGATGATAGTCATACTGCTTGCCAGCAACGTCTTATTTTGATTCCGCGGTATTGTTGGATGAAGCGGCCCAGACCAACCTTACATGACCACGTTCATGAGACCGGTTCCACCGACAGACATGCAACTTGTTTTACATAAAGGTGGCTGGCGGGTATCTGTTTCTCCAACTTTAGTTGAATCGAATTTGACTACGGTCGGTCCTTGTTGAAGGTTGAAACAACAAACTTGACAAAACATGCGTAGGTAAGAACGGTTCTTACTATAAGCCCATAGAAGCCACGTAAAACTTGCAACAACAAAGTAGAGGACGTCTAACTTGTTTTTGCGGGGCATGTTGTGATGTGATATGGTTAAGACATGATGTGATATACGTTGTTGTATGAGATGATCATGTTTTGTAAAAAGTTATCGGCAACTGGCAGGAGCCTTATGGTTGTCGCTTTATTGTATGAGATGCACACGCTATGTAATTGCTTCACTTTATCACTATGCGTTAGCGATAGTTGTAGAAGCAATAGTTGGCGAGATGACCACGACGCTACGATGGAGATCAAGGTGTCAAGCCGATGACGATGGAGATCATGACGGTGCTTTGGACATGGAGATCAAAGCCACAAGATGATGATGGCCATATCATGTGACATATTTTGATTGCTTGTGATGTTTTTTATGCATCTTATTTTGCTTAGTACAGCGGTAGCATTATAAGATGATCCCTTACTAAAAATTTCAAGGTATAAGTGTTCTCCCTGAGTATGCACCGTTGCGACAGTTCATTGTGCCGAGACACCACATGATGGTCAAGTGTGATAGGCTCTACGTTCACATACAACAGGTGCTAGACAGTTTTGCATGTGCGGAATACTCGGGTTAAACTTAACGAGCCTAGCATGTACAGACATGGCCTCGGAACACTGGAGACCGAAAGGTCGAGCGTGAATCATATAGAAGATATGATCAACATAGAGATGTTCACCATTGAAAACTACTCCATCTCACGTGATGATCGGACATGGTTTAGTTGATTTGGATCACGTGATCATTCAGATGACTTGAGGGATGTCTATCTAAGTGTGAGTTCTTAAGTAATATGATTAATTGAACTTAATTTATCATGAACTTAGTCCTGATAGTTTTTGCATATCTATGTTGTAGATCAATGGCATCTGTTACCGTTCCTTTGAATTTTAATGTGTTCCTAGAGAAAGCTAAGTTGAAAGATGATGGAAGCAACTACATGGACTGGGTCCATAACTTGAGGATTATCCTCATTGTTGCACAGAAGAATTATGTCCTTGATGCACCGCTAGGTGAAAAGCCCCCTCCCGCTAATGTAGACGCTTTGAACGTCTGGCAGACGCGGTCTGATGAATACTCTATAGTTCAGTGTGCCATGCTCTACGGCTTAGAATCGAGACTACAAACACGTTTTGAACGTCATGGACCATATGAGATGTTCCAGGAGTTGAAGTTAATATTTCAAGCAAATGCCCGAGTTGATAGATATGAAGTCTCCAACAAGTTCTATAGCTGCAAGATGGAGGAGAACAGTTATGTCAGTGAACATATACTCAGAATGTCTGGGTACCATAACCACTTGACTCAGCTGGGAGTTAATCTTCCTGATGATACTGTTATTGACAGAGTTCTTCAATCACTACCACCAAGCTATAAAGGCTTCGTGATGAACTATAATATGCAAGGGATGGAGAAGACTATTACCGAGCTCTTCACAATGCTCAAAGCTGCGGAGGTAGAAATCAAGAAGGAGCATCAAGTGTTGATGGTTAACAAGACCACTAGTTTCAAGAAAAAGGGCAAAGGAAAGAAGGGGAAATTCAAGAAGAATGGCAAGCAAGTTGCCACTCCCGGGAAGAAGCCCAAGTCTGGACCTAAGCCTGAAACTAAGTGCTTTTACTGCAAAGGGATTGGTCACTGGAAGCGGAACTGCCCCAAGTATTTGGCGGATAAGAAGGATGGCAAAGTGAACAAAGGTATATTTTATATACATGTTATTAATGTGTACCTTACAAATGCTCATAGTAGTGCCTGGGTATTTGATACCGGTTCGGTTGCTCATATTTGTACCTCGAAACAGGGACTACGGATTAAACGAAGATTGGCTAAGGACGAGGTGACGATGCGCGTCGGGAATGGTTCCAAGGTCGATGTGATCGCCGTCGGCACGCTAGCTACCTCTACATCTACCTTCGGGGTTTGTTTTAGACCTGAATAATTGTTATTTGGTGCCAGCGTTGAGCATGAACATTATATCTAGATCTAGTTTAATGCGAGACGGTTATATTCATTTAAATCAGAGAATAATGGTTGTTCTATTTATATGAGTAATATCTTTTATGGTCATGCACCCTTGAAGAGTGGTATATTTTTGTTGAATCTCGATTGTGGTGATACACATATTCATAATATTGATGCCAAAAGATGCAAAGTTGATAATGATAATGCAACATATTTGTGGCACTACCGTTTAGGTCATATTGGTGTAAAGCGCATGAAGAAACTCCATGCAGATGGACTTTTGGAATCACTTGATTATGAATCATTTGATGCTTGTGAACCATGCTTCATGGGCAAGATGACTAAAACTCCGTTCTCCGGAACAATGGAGCGAGCTACTGACTTATTGGAAATAATAAATACTAATGTATGCGGTCCAATGAGTGTTGAGGCTCGCGGCGGGTACCATTATTTTCTGACCTTCACAGATGATTTGAGCAGATATGGGTATATCTAATGAAACACAAGTCTGAAACATCTGAAAAGTTCAAAGAATTTCAGAGTAAAGTGGAAAATCATCGTAACAAGAAAGTAAAGTTTCTACGATCTGATCGCAGAGGCGAATATTTGAGTTACGAGTTTGACCTTCATTTAAAAAATGTGGAATAGTTTCACAACTCACGCCACCTGGAACACCACAGCGAAATGGTGTGTCCAAACGTCGTAACCATACTTTATTAGATATGGTGTGATCTATGATGTCTCTTACCGATTTACCACTATCGTTTTGGGGTTAAGCATTAGAGACAGCTGCATTCACTTTAAATAGGGCACCATCTAAATCCGTTGAGACGACACCGTATGAACTATGGTTTGGCAAGAAACCTAAGCTTTCGTTTCTTAAAGTTTGGGGTTGCGATGCTTATGTGAAAAAGCTTCAGCCTGATAAGCTCGAACCCAAATCGGAGAAGTGCGTATTCATAGGATACCCAAAAGAAACTGTTTGGTACACCTTAAGAATGGATCCTTTCTAGAGAAGGAGTTTCTCTCAAAAGAAGTGAGTGGGAGGAAGGTAGAACTTGATGAGGTAATTGTACCTTCTCTAAAATTGGAAAGTAGCTCATCACAGAAAACCGTTCCCATGATGCCTACACCAACTAGTGAGGAAGCTAATGATCTGATGAAACTTCGGATCAAGTTACTACCAAACCTCGTAGGTCAACCAGAGCATGTTCCGCGCCAGAGTGGTATGGTAATCCTGTTCTGGAAGTCATGTTACTAGACCATGATGAACCTACGAACTATGAGGAATTGATGATGAGCCCAGATTCCGCAAAATGGCTTGAGGCCATGAAATCTGAGTTGGGATCCATGTATGAGAACAAAGTGTGGTCTTTGGTGGACTTGCCCGATGATCGGCAAGCCATAGAGAATAAATGGATCTTCAAGAAGAAGACTGACGCTGATGGTAATGTTACTGTCTACAAAGCTCGACTTGTCGCGAACGGTTTTTGACAAGTTCAAGGAGTTGACTATGATGAGACCTTCTTACTCGTAGCGATGCTTAAGTCTGTCTGAATCATGTTAGCAATTGCCGCATTTTATGATTATGAAATCTGGCAGATGGATGTCAAAACTGCATTCCTTAATGGATTTCTTAAAGAAGAGCTGTATATGATACAACCAGAAGGTTTTGTCGATCCTAAAGATGCTAACAAAGTGTGCAAGGTCCAGCGATCCATTTAGGGACTGGTGCAAGCCTCTCGGAGTTGGAATATATGCTTTGATGAGGTGATCAAAGCATATGGTTTTATACAGACTTACGGTGAAGCCTGTATTTACAAGAAAGTGAGTGGGAGCTCTGTAGCATTTCTGATGTTATATGTGGATGACATATTGTTGATTGGAAATGATATAGAATTTCTGGATAGCATAAAAGGATACTTCAAAAGGAGTTTTCCAATGAAGAAGTTCAAAATGGATCAGTCAAAGAAAGGGTTCTTGCCTGTGTTACAAGGTGTGAAGTTGAGTCAGACTCAATGCCCGACCACTGCAGAAGATAGAGAGAAAATGAAAGTCATTCCCTATGCCTCAGCCATAGGTTCTATCATGTATGCTATGCTGTGTACCAGACCTGATGTGTGCCTTGCTATAAGTATAGCAGGGAAGTACCAAAGTAATCCAGGAGTGGATCACTGGATAGTGGTCAAGAACATCCTGAAGTACCTGAAAAGGACTAAGGATATGTTTCTCATTTATGGAGGTGACAAAGAGCTCGTCGTAAATGGTTACGTCGATGCTAGCATTGACACAGATTCGGATGACTCTAAGTCACAAACCGGATATGTATTTATATTGAATGGTGGAGCTGTAAGTTGGTGCAGTTCCAAGCAAAGCGTCATGGCAGGATCTACGTGTGAAGCGGAGTACATAGCTGCTTCGAAAGCAGCGAATGAAGGAGTCTGTATGAGGGAGTTCATATCCGATCTAGGTGTAATACCTAGTGCATTCGGTCCAATGAAAATCTTTTGTGACAATACTAGAGCAATTGCCTTAGCATTTCACAAGAGAACCAAACACATCAAGAGGTGCTTCAACTCCATCCGTGATCAAGTCAAGGAGGGAGACATAGAGATTTGCAAAATACATACGGATCTGAATGTTGCAGACCCGTTGACTAAGCCTCTTCCACGAGCAAAACATGATCAACACCAAGACTCCATGGGTGTTAGAATCATTACATTGTAATCTAGATTATTGACTCTAGTGCAAGTGGGAGACTGAAGTAAATATGCCCTAGAGGCAATAATAAAGTTGTTATTTATATTTCCTTATATCATGATAAATGTTTATTATTCATGCTAAAATTGTATCAACCGGAAACTTGATACATGTGTGAATACATAGACAAAACAAAGTGTGTATGCCTCTACTTAACTAGCTCGTCAATCAAAGATGGTTAAGTTTCCTGACCATAGACATGTGTTGTCATTTGATGAACGGGACCACATCATTAGGAGAATGATATGACTGACAAGACCCATCCATTAGCTCAGCATAATGATCGTTAAGTTTTATTGCTATTGCTTTCTTCATGACTTATACATATTCCTTTAACTATGAGATTATGCAACTCCCGAATACCGGAGGAACACGTTGTGTGCTATCAAACATCACAGCGTAACTGGGTGATTATAAAGATGCTCTACAGGTGTCTCCGAAGGTGTTTGTTGGGTTGGCATAGATCGATATTAGGATTTGTCACTCCGAGTATCGGAGAGGTATCTCTGGGCCCTCTCGGTAATGCACATCTTGATAAGCCTTGTAAGCAATGTGACTAATAAGTTAGTTACGGGATGATGCATTACGGAACGAGTAAAGAGACTTGTCGGTAATGAGATTGAACTAGGTATAAAGATACCGACGATCGAATCTCGGGCAAGTAACATACCGATGACAAAGGGAAGGACGTATGTTCTCATTGCGGTTTGACCGATAAAGATCTTCGTAGAATATGTAGGTACCAATATGAGCATCCAGGTTCTGTTGTTGGTTATTGATCGAAGATGTGTCTCGGTCATGTCTACATAGTTCTCGAACCCGTAGGGTCCGCACGCTTAATGTTCGATGATGATTTGTATTATGAGTTATGTGTTTTGGTGACCGAAGATTGTTCGTAGTCCCGAATGAGATCATGGACATGACGAGGAGTCTCGAAATGGTCGATAGGTAAAGATTGATATATTGGACGATAGTATTCGGACACCGGAATGGTTTCGGAGTGTTTTGGATATTTATCGGAGTACCGAGGGGTTACCGGAACCCCTTGGGGAAAGTAATGGGCCACATGGGCCATAAGGGGGGAGAGAGGGCAGCCCACAAGGGGTGGCGCGCCACCCCCCCCCCCATGGGGAGTCCGAATTGGACAAGGGGAGGGGGCGCGGCCCCCTTTCATTCTCCCTCTCCCTCTCCTTTCCCCTTTCCCCCCTCCGAAAGAAGGAAGGGGGGCCGACTAGGACTAGGAGTCCTAGCGGGTTTCCCCCCACTTGGCGCGCCCCCTAGGGCTGGCCTCCTCCCCTCTTATCCTTTATATACGGGGGCAGGGGGCACCCCAAAGCACACCAATTGTTTCTTAGCCATGTGCGGTGCCCCCCTCCACCGTTTACTCCTCCGGTCATATTGTCGTAGTGCTTAGGCGAAGCCCTGCGCGGATCACATCACCATCACCGTCACCACGCTGTCGTGCTGACGAAACTCTCCCTCGACACTTTGCTGGATCAAGAGTTTGAGGGACGTCGTCGAGCTGAACGTGTGCTGAACTCGGAGGTGTCGTACGTTCGGTACTTGATTGGTTGGATCACGAAGACGTTTGACCACATCAACCGCGTTAAACTAACGCTTCCGCTTTCGGTCTACGAGGGTATGTGGACACACTCTTCCCCTCTCGTTGCCATGCATCTCCTAGATAGATCTTGCCTGATCATAGGAATTGTTTTTGAAATTGCATGTTATGTTCCAAAACAATTTTGACATGAGACTTAAATACTCAAGCATATCAACAAGCAACCATTTCTTTCAGAATATCAACGCTAAAATAAGTTATCCCTAGCCCATCATGCTCAATCATTGATCCATTCATGAAACACACTCGCTTATTAGCTACACCCAATGCTCAAGTACGATCATAGTGCCTCCTAGTTGGTGCTTTCTAAGAGAAGATGGAGACTCAAATTCAAAATAAAAATTGCATAAAGTAAAAGAAAGGCCCTTCATAGAGGGAAGTAGGGATTTGTAGAGGTGCCAGAGCTCAAAGCAAAAATTGAGAGATAAAAACATTTTGAGAGGCATATTTTTCCCACCAATGAAAATGACTTAGAGCTCCCAACACTTTCTATGCTAGATATATCATAGGTGGTTCCCAAACAGAAAATAAAGTGTATTCCTTTTTCCACCATACTTTCACTTTCCATGGCTAGCCAAATCCACGGTTGCCTTCCATACAAACACTTTCCAAGGAATTTATTATTTGACAACATAAAGTAAATTCATTTTTTCATTTCGGGACTGGGCATCCCTAATACCTTTGCCTTACTCTCATGCAATGACAAGTGAATAAACACTCATCGTGAAAATAACACATCTAGCATGGAAAATATTGGCCACCCCTCACCGCCTCGCGAGCGGTACGAGCACACAAAAGAGAAAGTTATTTCGAAAATTAGAGATGGCACATACAAATTTGCTTAGAACGGAAAAAGAATACCACATATAGGTAGGTATAGTGGACTCATGTGGCAAAACTGGTTTAAAGGATTTTGGATGCACAAGTAGTGATCATACTTAGTGCAAAAAATGAAGGCTAGCAAAAGATTGAGAAGCGACCAACCAAGAAACGAATAATCTCATAAGCGAGCATTAAGCATAATTAACACCGAATAATGCACCACAAGTAGGATGTAATTTCATTGCATGACTATTGACTTTCGTGCTTGCATAGGGAATCACAAACCTTAACACCAATATTCTTACTAAAGCATAATTACTCATCAACATGACTCACATATCACATCATCATATCTCAAGACTATTATTAAGAATCAAGTTTATTTTGTCCAATGATCTTCATGAAAGTTTTTATTATATCCTCCTTGGATGTCTATCACTTTGGGACTAATTTTCATGTGTTGCTTTTGGTAGGCTCAAACAAATATAAGTGAAGATCATGAGCATGATATTTCTTTCTCTCAAAATAATTTAAGTGAAGCAAGAGAGAATTTATTGAAAAATTTACTAACTCTCGAACAAATCTAAGTGAAACAAGAGAGCATTTCTTCAAAAATACTAAAGCACACCGTGCTCAAAAAGATATAAGTGAAGCACTAGAGCAAAACCATAGCTCATAAAAATTTAAGTGAAGCATAGAGAGCTATTCTAACAAGTCATGGCATAATTTTGGCTCTCTCAAATAGGTGTGTCCAGCAAGGAATCATGACTTAGAACACAAAGCAAAACAAGCAAAGACTCATATCATACAAGACGCTCCAAGCAAAACACATAGTATGTGACGAATAAAAATATAGCTTCGAGTAAAATACCGATGGTCGTTAGAAGAAAGAGGGGATGCCTCTCGGGGCACCCCCAAGCTTAGTTGCTTCTTCTTTTTGGATAATAACTTGGGGTGCCATGGGAATCCCCAAGCTTAGGCTCTTCTTACTCCTTATTCCTTCATCCATCGTAAGATAACCCAAAATTTGAAAACTTCAATCACACAAAACTCAACAAAACCTTCGTGTGATCCGTTAGTATAAGAAAGCAAATCACTACTATAAGTACTGTAGCAAACCAATTCATATTTTATTTTTTTCATTATATCTACTCTATTCCAACTTTTCTATGGCAAAAACTCATCAAAGAAAACCATAGAATCATCAAAATAAGCACACAACGCAAAGAAAACAAAATCTGTCAAAAGCAGAACAGTTTGTAGAAATCTGAATATTTCGAGTACTTCTGAAAGTCCAAAAAATCTTTAGAAATTAGGAAAACCTGAGAAATTTGTATATTAATCCTCTGCAAAAATAATCATGGCAAAAGAACATTTTTGTAATTTATGAAAATTGTTTTCATGAGTGCATAAGTTTCTGTTTTTCAGCAAGATCAAACAACTATTACCCAAGAAGATCCTAAAGGCTTTACTTGGCACAAACACTAATTAAAACACAAAAAAACACAATCATAACAGTAGCATAATTGTGCTAACACTCAAGAACAGAAAGCAAAAGGCAAAAATAAATTTTATTCATTGGGTTGCCTCCCAACAAGCGCTATCGTTTTACGCCCTTAGCTAGGCATAAAGCAAGGATCTAAGCTTTGTCATCTTTGTTTCGAGATCCATAGGATGCCCTCATGATTGATTCATATGGTGACCTAATTCTTGTTCTAGGGAAGTTTTCCATTCCCTTCCTTAGTGGAAATTGAAATTTAATATTGCCCTCTTTCATATCAATCACGGCACCGATAGTGCGTAAAAACGGTCTACCAAGAATAATTGGACAAGACGGATTGCAATCAATATCAAGAACAATAAATCTATGGGCACATAATTACTATTTGCAAGAATAAGAACATCATTAATTCTTCCCATAGGCTTTTTAATAGTGGAATTCGCCAAGTCCAAATTTAAAGAACACTCTTCAATATCGGTAAGACCAAGCACATCACATAAAGATTTCGGGATTGTAGAAACACTAGCACCCAAGTCACATAAAGAAAAACACTCATAATTTTTAATCTTGACTTTGATAGTAGGTTCCCATTCATCATGAAATTTTCTAGGAATTAAAACTTCTAATTCCAACTTTTCTTCAAAAGCTTTCATCATAGCATCAACAATATGTTTAGTAAAAGCTTTATTTTTTTCATAAGCATGGGGTGAATTTATCATGGATTGCAACAAAGAAATGCAATCAATCAAAGAGCAACTATCATAATTAAAGTCTTTGTAATCCAAAAGAGTGGGCACATCACTAGTTAAAGTCTTGACCTCTTCAAACCCACTTTAATCAATTTTCTCAACAAGATTTTCACCCTCTGAATTATCGGGACGCCTTCTAGCTAAATTTGACTCTTCTCCAGTCCCTTTATCATCAATCTTAACTTTACTAAACAATGAATCAATAGAGGAAATACCAATCATTTTCAGATTTTCATCACTTTTATGAAAGCAATCACTAGAAAACTTTTTCTAAAAATTCTCTTCTAGCTCTAAGCATACCGGTTCTTTTCTTACTTTCATCCATAGAAACATAAAGAGCTTTAATTAATTCCTCTACTTTAGGCACAAAAATTTTCATCTTGAGATTTCCAACATCATGAGAGATTCTATCAACACTTCTAGACAAATCATCAATCTTATTCAACTTTTCTTCTATGGTAGTGTTGAAATTTTTTTGCGTGTTGATAAATTCTTTAATATTATTCGCAAGATCAGAGGTGTTCCTATTATTATTATAAGAAGGATTTCCATAGGAATTACCATAATTATTAGAGGAATTACCAGGAAAAGGCCTAGGATTAAAATTACCTCTATAAGCATTGTTATTGAAATTGTTTCGCGAGATAAAGTTCACATCAATGGCATCACTATTTTGCTCAATCAAAGTAGACAAAGGGATATCATTGAAATCAATAGGAGCACTTTTACTAGCAACCAATTTCATAAGAGCATCAACTTTTTCACTCAAAGAAGAAATTTCTTCAACCGAATTAACCTTTTTACTAGTAGGAGCTCTTTCGGTGTGCCATTGTGAATAATTTGCCATGATATTATCAAGCAATTTGGTGGCTTCACCCAAAGTAATTTCCATAAAAGTCCCACCCGCGGCGGAATCTAAAAGATTACGAGAAACAAAATTCAACCCCGCATAAAAATTTTGTATGATCATCCAAAGATTTAACCCATGAGTTGGGCAATTCCTTAGCATCATTTTCACCCTTTCCCAAGATTGTGCAACATGCTCATGTTCAAGTTGCTTGAAATTCATGATCTGGGTTCTAAGGGAAATAATTTTTGTGGGCGGAAAATACTTAGTGATGAAAGCATCTTTGCACTTGTTCCAAGAATCGATACTATTGCGAGGCAAAGAAGAAAACCAAATTTTTGCAGAATCACGCAAGGAAAATGGAAATAATTTCATATTCACAACATCATTGTCCACATCTTTTTTCTTTTGCATATCGCATAATTCCACAAATGTCTTAAGATGGGACGCGGCATCCTCATTAGGAGTATCAGAAAATTGATCTTTCATAACAAGATTCAACAAAGCAGTATTAATATCACAAGACTCCGCACTAGTGGCGGGAGGAGCAAGAGGAGTGCCAATAAAATCATTGTTGTTGGTATTTGAGAAATCACACAACTTGGTGTTCTCTTGAGTCATGGTGACTACGCAACAAGATTGCACTCAAAAACAGATCCGGCAAGAAAACGGCGAACGAAAAAGAGGGCGAATAAAACGGAAATTTTTTGTGAAGTGGGGGAGAGGAAAACGAGAGGCAAATGGAAAATAATGTAAATTGCGAGGAGATGAGATTTGTGATTAGGAACCTGGTAGACGTTGAAGATCCTCCCCGGCAACGGCGCCAGAAATTCCTTTTGATGCCTGCTTGAACTACGTCGGTATTTCCCCAAAGAGGAAGGGATGATGCAGCACATCGACGGTAGGTATTTCCCTCAGTGATGAGACCAAGGTTATCGAACCAGTAGGAGAACCAAGCAACACTACGTAAACAACACCTGCACACAAACAACAAATACTCGCAACCCGACGTGTAAAAGGGGTTGTCAATCCCTTTCGGGTAGCGGCGCCAGAAATTGGCAAACGGACGTGAGAGAGTTGTAAATATTGATAGATCTAACGCCAAATAAAATAAATTGCAGCAAGGTATTTTTTGTATTTTTGGTTTAATAGATCTGAAAATAAAAGGCAAATAAAATAGATCGCAATGGCAAATAAAATGAGAAAGAGACCCGGGGGCCGTAGGTTTCACTAGTGGATTCTCTCAAGAAAATAGCAAACGGTGGGTGAACAAATTACTGTTGGGCAATTGATAGAACTTCAAATAATCATGATGATATCCAGGCAATGCCATTATATAGGCATCACGTTCAAGATTAGTAGACTGACTCCTGTCTGCATCTACTACTATTACTCCACACATCGACCGCTACATGCATCTAGTGTATTAAGTCCATGGAGAAACGGAGTAATGCAATAAGAACGATGACATGATGTAGACAGGATCTATTTATGTAGAAATAGACCCCATCGTTTATCCTTAGTAGCAACGATACATACGTGTCGGTTCCCCTCCTGTCACTGGGATCAAGCACCGTAAGATCGAACCCACTACAAAGCACCTCTTCCCATTGCAAGATAAATAGATCAAGTTGGCCAAACAAAACCCAAATATCGGAGAAGAAATACGAGGCTATAAGCAAGCATGCATATAAGAGATCAAAGAAACTCAAATAACTTTCATGGATAAAAAGATAAATCTGATCATAAACTCAAAGTTCATCGGATCCCAACAAACACACCGCAAAAAGAGTTACATCATATGGATCTCCAAGAGACGATTGTATTGAGAATCAAACGAGAGAGAGGAAGCCATCTAGCTACTAACTACGGACCCGTAGGTCTACAAAGAACTACTCATGCATCATCGGAGAGGCACCAATGGAAGTGGTGAACCCCTCCGTGATGGTGTCCAGATTGGATCTGGTGGTTCTAGACACTGCAGTGGCTGGAATTGATTTTCATTGATTCCCCTAGGGTTTATGGAATATTGGGGTATTTATAGACCTGGCGCACCCTGGTGGGTTGTGCTCCCCTCGGAGCACCCCCAGGCACTTCTCCGGCCCATTGGATGTCTTTGGTCCAAACAAATCCACAAAAAGTTTCGCTGCGTTTGGACTCCGTTTGGTATTGATTTCCTACGATGTAAAAAGCATGCAGAAAACAGCAACCAGCACTTGGCACTATGTCAATTGGTTAGTACCAAAAAATGATATAAAATGATTATAAACATCCAAGAATGATAATATAACAGCATGGAACAATAAAAAATATAGATACGTTGGAGACGTATCAGCCTGCTATGGGGGGTGCACCAGCCCCTTGTGGCGGGTGTGTTCCCTCTCTTGGCCCATAAGGCCCATATCTTTTGCCGGGGGTGCCCGGAACCCCTTCCAGTGACCCGATAAGTACCTGGTACCCCCCGAAACACTTTGGTGTCTGAATACTATCGTCCTATATATCAATCTTTAACTCTCGACCATTTTGAGACTCCTCGTCATGTCCGTGATCTCATCCGGGACTCCAAACAACATTCGGTCACCAAATCACATAACTCATATAATACTATATCGTCAATGAACATTAAGCGTGCGGACCCTACAGGTTCGAGAACTATGTAGACATGATCGAGACACCTCTCCGGTCAATAACTAATAGCGGAACCTGGATGCCCATATTGGCTCCTACATATTCTACGTAGATCTTTATCGGTCGAACCGTTATGACAACATACATAATTCCCTTTGTCCATCGGTATGTTACTTGCCCGAGATTCGATCGTGATATCTTCATACCTAGTTCAATCTCGTTATCGGCAAGTCTCTTTACTCATTCTGTAATACATCACCTCGCGACCAACTCCTTAGTCATTTGCTTGCAAGCTTATGATGTGTATTACCGAGAGGGCCCAGAGATACCTCTCTGATACTCTGAGTGACAAATCCTAATCTCGATTTATGCCAGCTCAACAAACACCTTCGGAGATACCTGTAGAGCATCTTTATGATCACCCAGTTGCGTTGTGACGTTTGATAGCACATAAGGTATTCATGCGGTATCCGAGAGTTGCATAATCTCATAGTAGAAGGAATATGTATTTGAAATGAAGAAAGCAATAGCAATAAGACTGAACGATCATTATGCTAAGCTAACGGATGTGTCTTGTCCATCACATCATTCTCCTAATGATGTGATCCCGTTATCAAATGACAACTCATGTCCATGGTTAGGAAACCTTAACCATCGTTGATCAACGAGCTAGTCTAGTAGAGGCTTATTAGGGACATGGTGTTTGTTTATGTATTCACACATGTATTTAAGTTTCCGATCAATACAATTCTAGCATGAATAATAAACCTTTATCATGAATAAGGAAATATAAAATAACAACTTTAGTATTGCCTCTAGGGCATATTTCCTTCAATTAATTCATTGGATATTTACATAAAGCCAGATGCTTTTCGTCTAAACCACAGAAAATTCATTGCATTTAGACATATTTCAACTAGAACGGGCTCCAAACTAGCCTAAAATGATCGTCGGCGTCCGTTCCCCATCTCCAGCTGGTCATGAGCCCCGAAAAATGAAGCCCCGCCTCTGCAGCCTGCTTGCGGCTAATCCGCTGACAATGATGAGCCCGCCAAGTTTGGCTTCAACCGGGGGGTGGCCTTCTTGGGACACAAGCGCCGACGACCTCCCATGAGCTACTCTTCCTCGCTACCAGCGGTGTACGCGGACGTGTTGGCTTCGTGGTCGTGACATCTTGGCGCGTTCGTGGCAGAGCTGGCGACCTCATCCTCGTCCTCGCTCTTGCTAGATACCTCATCTGTCGCCATGTTAAACTCCCTAAAAGGGGCTTCTAACTACCTAAAGGTGGCTTCTAACTCCAACTAACATTGGTGGTACCGCCAGTGGTCACGATGGATGTCACGGGTGGAGCGATAGGACTCAACTAGCAGCTCCGACGTGATGGCCGTGCAAGCGACGAGTTGCTCCACTGCGCGACGGTGCTTGTCGAGGAGGCGGGCATTGTACTCCTGGTCGGCCTGCGCCTGCCAGAATGTGGCCTCTCGCTCGACCAACACCATTTTGGTCTAGTAAGAATGGGCCTCGCCCATGGTGATGCCGGAATGGACCGACGAGGAGGGTGCATCAGCTCGTCGTCGGGCGCGTCCTCCATTGGGACATGTTGGGGAACGTAGCATGCAATTTTAAAAAAAATTCTACGCTCATGCAAGATTAATCTAGGAGATGCATAGCAACGGGAGGGGGAGAGTGTGTCCACGTACCCTCGTAGACCGAAAGCGGAAGCGTTTGACAACGCGGTTGATGTAGTCGAACTTCTTCTCGTTCCGACCGATCAAGCACCGAACGTCCGGCACCTCCGAGTTCTGCACACATTCTTCTTGATGACGTCCCTCGAACTCTTGATCCAGCAAAGTGTCGAGGGAGAGTTTCGTCAGAACGACGGCGTGGTGACGGTGATGGTGAAGTGATCCGTGCAGGACATCGCCTAAGCACTACGACAATATGACCGGAGGCGTAAACTGTGGAGGGGGGCCCCGCACACGGCTAACAGATGTTTGTGTGTCCTCTAGGCCCCCCTCCCCACATATACATAGGTTGGAGGGGGGAAGAGGTAGCCAGGGGGCGCCCAGGTAGGCCGAGTTCTACCTGGGCTCCCACCCCAATTCGCCCCCCCCCCTCCTTGTTTTGGCACTAGGAGAAGGAAGGAGGAGGTGGCGCCCCCCCTTCCTTTCTCCCTTGAGAAGGGGAAGGAAAGAGGGGCTAACCCTCCTCCCTTGCCTTCCCTAGGGCTGGCCGGCCTGGTGGAGGGGCACACCAGCCCCCTGTGGGCTGGTCTGTCCCTCCCTAGGCCCATTAAGCCCATATAGCTTCCCGGGGGTTGCCCGGAACCCCTTCCGGTGACCCGATTCGTACCTGGTACCCCCGGAACACTTCCGGTGTCCAAATACTATCGTCCTATATACGAATCTTTACCTCTCGGCCATTTCAAGACTCCTCATCATGTCCTTGATCTCATCCGGGACTCCGAACAACATTCGGTTAGCAAATCACATAACTCATATAATACAAATCTTCATCGAATGTTAAGCGTGCGGACCCTACGGGTTCAAGAACTATGTAGACATGACCGAGACATCTCTCCGTCAATAACCAACAGTGGAACATGGATGCTCATATTGGTTCCTACATATTCTACGAAGATCTTTATCGGTCGTACCGCAGTGACAACATACGTTATTCCCTTTGTCATCGGTATGTTACTTGCCTGAGATTCGATCGTCGGTATCTCCATACCTAGTTCAATCTTGTTACCGGCAAGTCTCTTTACTCGTTCTGTAATGCATCATCCCACAACTAACTCATTAGTCACATTGCTTGCAAGGCTTATTATGATGTGCATTACCGAGAGGGCCCAGAGATACCTCTTCGATACTCAGAGTGACAAATCCTAATCTCGATCTATGCCAACCCAACAAACACCTTCGGAGATACCTGTTGAGCATCTTTATAATCACCCAGTTACGTTGTGACGTTTGATAGCACACAAGGTATTCCTCCGATATCCGGGAGTTGCATAATCTCATAGTCAAAGGAATATGTATATGTCATGAAGAAAGCAATAGCAATAAAACTTAACGATCATTATGCTAAGCTAACGGATGGGTCTTGTCCATCACATCATTCTCCTAATGATGTGATCCCGTTCATTAAATGACAACACATGTCTATGGTTAGGAAACTTAACGAGCTACATCAAATTAACGAGCTAGTCTAGTAGAGGCTTACTAGGGACACTGTGTATTGTCTATGTATCCACACATGTATCAAGTTTCCGGTTAATAAAATTCTAGCATGAATAATAAACATTTATCATGATATAAGGAAATATAAATAACAACTTCATTATTGCATCTAGGGCATATTTCCTTCAGTCTCCACTTGAAATAGAGTCAATAATCTAGATTACAATGTAATGATTCTAACACCCATGGAGTCTTGGTGTTGATCATGTTTTGCTCATGGAAGAGACTTAGTTAATGGGTCTGCCAGATTCAGATCCTTATGTATTTTGCAAATCTCTATGTCTCCCTCCTTGACTTGATCACGGATGGAGTTGAATTTTCTCTTGATGTGTTGGTTCTTTTGTGAATCTAGATTCCTTCGCCAAGGCAATTTCTCCAGTATTGTCACAAAAGATTTTCATTGGACCCAATGCACTAGGTATTACACCTAGATCGGATATGAACTCCTTCATCCAGACTCCTTCATTCGCTGCTTCCGAAGCAGCTATGTACTCCGCTTCACACGTAGATCCCGCCACGACGCTTTGCTTGGAACTACACCAACTGACAGCTCCACCATTCAATATAAATATGTATCTGGTTTGTGACTTAGAGTCATCCGGATCAGTGTCAAAGCTAGCATCGACATAACCATTTATGACGAGCTCTTTGTCACCTCCATAAACGAGAAACATATCCTTAGTCTTTTTCAGGTACTTCAGGATGTTCTTGACCGCTATCCAGTGATCCACTCCTGGATTACTTTGGTACCTCCCTGGTAGACTTATAGCAAGGCACACATCATGTCTGGAACACAGCATAGCATACATGATAGAACCTATGGCTGAGGCATAGGGAATGACTTTCATTTTCTCTCTATCTTCTGCAGTGGTCGGGCATTGAGTCTGACTCAACTTCACACCTTGTAACACAGGCAAGAACCCTTTCTTTGACTGATCCATTTTGAACTTCTTCAAAACTTTATCAAGGTATGTGCTTTGTGAAAGTCCAATTAAGCGTCTTGATCTATCTCTATAGATCTTGATGCCCAATATATAAGCAGCTTCTCCGAGGTCTTTCATTGAATTTTTTTATTCAAGTATCCTTTTATGCTATCCAGAAATTCTATATCATTTCCAATCAACAATATGTCATCCACATATAATATTAGAAATGCTACAGAGCTCCCACTCACTTTCTTGTAAATACAGGCTTCTCCAAAAGTCTGTATAAAACCATATGCTTTGATCACCTCATCAAAGCGTATATTCCAACTCCGAGATGCTTGCACCAGTCCATAAATGGATCGCTGGAGCTTGCACACTTTGTTAGCACCTTTAGGATCGACAAAACCTTCTGGTTGCATCATATACAACTCTTCTTTAAGAAATCCATTAAGGAATGCAGTTTTGACGTCCATTTGCCAGATTTCATAATCATAAAATGCGGCAATTGCTAACATGATTCGGACAGACTTAAGCATCGCTACGGGTGAGAAGGTCTCATCGTAGTCAACTCCTTGAACTTGTCGAAAACCTTTCGCGACAAGTCGAGCTTTGTAGACAGTAACATTACCATCAGCGTCAGTCTTCTTCTTGAAGATCCATTTATTCTCTATGGCTTGCCGATCATCGGGCAAGTCAACCAAAGTCCATACTTTGTTCTCAAACATGGATCCCATCTCAGATTTCATGGCCTCAAGCCATTTTGCGGAATCTGGGCTCATCATCGCTTCCTCATAGTTCGTAGGTTCGTCATGGTCTAGTAACATGACTTCCAGAATAGGATTACCATACCACTCTGGTGCGGAACGTGCTTTGGTTGACCTACGAGGTTCGGTAGTAACTTCATCTGAAGTTTCATGATCATTATCATTAGCTTCCTCACTAGTTGGTGTAGTCATCACGGGAACTGTTTTCTGTGATGAGCTACATTCCAATTCGAGAGAAGGTACAATTACGTCATCAAGTTCTACTTTCCTCCCACTCACTTCTTTCAAGAGAAACTCCTTCTCTAGAAAGGATCCATTCTTAGCAACAAAGATCTTGCCTTCGGATCTGTGATAGAAGGTGTACCCAACAGTTTGTTTTGGGTATCCTATGAAGATGCACTTCTCCGATTTGGGTTCGAGCTTATCAGGTTGAAGCTTTTTCACATAAGCATCGCAACCCCAAACTTTAAGAAATGACAGCTTAGGTTTCTTGCCAAACCACAGTTCATACGGTGTCATCTCAACGGATTTAGATGGTGCCCTATTTAAAGTGAATGCAGCTGCCTCTAATGCATAACCCCAAAACGATAGTGGTAAATTGGTAAGAGACATCATAGATTGCACCATATCTAATAAAGTATGGTTACGACGTTCGGACACACCATTACGCTGTGGTGTTCCAGGTGGCGTGAGTTGTGAAACTATTCCACATTGTTTTAAATGAAGGCCAAACTCGTAACTCAAATATTCGCCTCCGCGATCAGATCATAGAAACTTTATTTTCTTGTTACGATGATTCTCCAATTCATTCTGAAATTCTTTGAACTTTTCAAATGTTTCAGACTTGTGTTTCATTAAGTAAATATACCCATATCTGCTCAAATCATCTGTGAAGGTCACAAAATAACGATACCTGCCGCGAGCCTCAACACTCATCGGACCGCATACATCGGTATGTATTATTTCCAATAAGTCAGTTGCTCGCTCCATTGTTCCGGAGAACGGATTTTTAGTCATCTTGCCCATGAGGCATGGTTTGCAAGCATCAAATGATTCATAATCAAGTGATTCCAAAAGTCCATCCGCATGGAGTTTCTTCATGCGCTTTACACCAATATGACCTAAACGGCAGTGCCACAAATATGTTGCACTATCATTATCAACTTTGCATCTTTTGGCATCAATATTATGAATATGTGTATCACCACGATCGAGATTCAACAAAAATAGACCACTCTTCAAGGATGCATTACCATATAAGATATTACTCATATAAACAGAACAATCATTATTCTCTGATTTAAATGAATAACCGTCTCACATCAAACAAGATCCAGATATAATGTTCATGCTCAACGCTGGCACCAAATAACAATTATTTAGGTCTAAAACTAATCCCGAAGGTAGATGTAGAGGTAGCGTGCCGACGGCAATCACATCGACCTTGGAACCATTCCTGGCGTGCATCGTCACCTCGTCCTTAGCCAATCTTCGTTTAATCCGTAGCCCCTGTTTCGAGTTGCAAATATGAGCAACAGAACTAGTATCAAATACCCAGGCACTACTACGAGCATTAGTAAGGTACACATCAATAACATGTATATCAAATATACCTTTGTTCACTTTGCCATCCTTCTTATCCGCCAAATACTTGGGGCAGTTCCGCTTCCAGTGACCAGTCCCTTTGTAGTAGAAGCACTCAGTTTCAGGCTTGGGTCCAGACTTGGGCTTCTTCCCGGGAGTGACAACTTGTTTGCCATTCTTCTTGAAGTTCCTCTTCTTCCCCTTGCCCTTTTCTTGAAACTAGTGGTCTTGCTAACCATCAACACTTGATGCTCTTTCTTGATTTCTACCTCCGCAGCTTTGAGCATAGCGAAGAGCTCAGGAATTGTCTTATCCATCCCTTGCATATTATAGTTCATCACGAAACCTTTGTAGCTTGGTGGCAGTGATTGAAGAACTCTATCAATAACACTATCATCTGGAAGATTAACTCCCAGCTGAGTCAAGTGGTTATGATACCCAGACATTTTGAGTATGTGTTCAGTGACAGAACTGTTCTCCTCCATCTAGCAGCTATAGAACTTGTTGGAGACTTCATATCTCTCAACTCGGGCATTTGCTTGAAATATTAACTTCAACTCCTGGAACATCTCATATGGTCCATGACGTTCAAAACGTCTTTGAAGTCCCAATTCTAAGCCATAGAGCATGGCACACTGAACTATAGCGTAGTCATCAGACCGCGTCTGCCAGACGTTCAAAGCATCTACATTAGCGGGAGGGGGCTTGTCACCTAGGTGCATCAAGAACATAATTCTTCTGTGCAGCAATGAGGATAATCCTCAAGTAACGGACCCAGTCCGTGTAGTTGCTACCATCATCTTTCAACTTAGCTTTCTCTAGGAACGCATTAAAATTCAAGGGAACGATAGCACGGGCCATTGATTTACAACATAGATATGCAAAAACTATCAGGACTAAGTTCATGATAAATTAAGTTCAATTAATCATATTACTTAAGAACTCCCACTTAGATAGACATCCCTCGAGTCATCTAAATGATCACGTGATCCAAATCAACTAAACCATGTCCGATCATCACGTGAGATGGAGTAGTTTTCAATGGTGAACATCTCTATGTTGATCATATCTACTATATGGTTCACGCTCGACCTTTCGGTCTCCGGTGTTCCAAGGCCATGTCTGTACATGCTAGGCTCGTCAAGTTAAACCGAGTATTCCGCATGTGCAAAACTGTCTTGTACCCGTTGTATGTGAACGTAGAGCTTATCACACCCGATCATCACGTGTTGTCTCAGCACGACGAACTGTCGCAACGGTGCATACTCAGGGAGAACACTTATACCTTGTAATTTTACTGAGGGATCATCTTACAATGCTACCGCCGTACTAAGCAAAATAAGATGCATAAAAGATAAACATCACATGCAATCAAAATATGTGACATGATATGGCCATCATCATCTTGTGCCTTTGATCTCTATCTCCAAAGCACCATCATGATTTCCATCGTCACCGGCTTGACACCTTGATCTCCATCGTAGCGTCGTAGTCATCTCACCAACTATTGCTTCTACAACTATCGCTAACACGTAGTGATAAAGTAAAGCAATTACATGGCGTTTGCATTTCATACAATAAAGTGACAACCATAAGGCTCCTGCCAGTTGTCGATAACTTTTACAAAACATGATCATCTCATACAATAACGTATATCACATCATGTCTTGACCATATCACATCACAACATGCCCTGCAAAAACAAGTTAGACGTCCTCTACTTTGTTGTTGCAAGTTTTATGTGGCTGTTACGGACTACTAGTAAGAACCGTTCTTACCTACGCATCAAAACCACAACTGTGTTTCGTCAAGTTTGTTGTTTTAACCTTCAACAAGGACCGGTCGTAGTCAAATTCGATTAAACTAAAGTGGAGAAATAGACACCCGCCAGCCACCTTTATGCAAAACTAGTTGCATGTCTGTCGGTGGAACCAGTCTCATGAACGTGGTCATGTAAGGTTGGTCCGGACCGCTTCATCCAACAATACCGCCGAATCAAAATAAGACGTTGGTGGTAAGCAGTATGACTATCACCGCCAATAACTCTTTGTGTTCTACTCGTGCATATCATCTATGCATAGACCTGGCTCTGATACCATTGTTGGGTAATGTAGCATGCAATTTTAAAAAAATTCCTACGCTCACACAAGATCTATATAGGAGATGCATAGCAACGAGAGGGGGAGAGTGTGTCCACGTACCCTCGTAGATCGAAAGCGGAAGCGTTTTACAACGCGGTTGATGTAGTCGAACTTCTTCTCTTTCGACCGATCAAGCATTGAACGTACGACACCTCCGAGTTCCGCACACGTTCAGCTCGATGACGTCCCTCGAACTCTTGATACAACAAAGTGTCAAGGGAGAGTTTCATCAGCACGACGGCGTGGTGATGGTGAAGTGATCCGCGCAGGGCTTCGCCTAAGCACTAATACAATATGACCTGAGGCGTAAACTGTGGAGGGGGGCGCCGCACACGGCTAACAGATGTTTGTGTGTCCTCTAGGCGCCCCCCCTCCCCACATATATATAGGTTGGAGGGGGGAAGAGGCAACCCCAATTCGCCCCCCCTCCTTGTTTTGGCACTAGGAGAAGGAAGGAGGAGGTGGCGCCCCCCCCCTTTCCTTTCTCCCTTGAGAAGGGGAAGGAAAGAGGGGCTAGCCCTCCTCCCTTGCCTTCCCTAGGGCTGGTCGGCCTGGTGGAGGGGCGCACCAGCCCCCTGTGGGCTGGTCTGTCCCTCCCTAGGCCCATTAAGCCCATATAGGTTGCCGGGGGTTGCCCGGAACCCCTTCCAGTGACCCGATTCGTACCCCGTACCCCCGGAACACTTCCGGTGTCCAAATACTATCGTCCTATATATGAATCTTTACCTCTCCACCATTTCGAGACTCCTCGTCATGTCCGTGATCTCATCCGGGACTCCAAACAACATTTTGTCACCAAATCACATAACTCATATAATACAAATCATCATCGAACGTTAAGCACGCGGACCCTACGGGTTCGAGAACTATGTAGACATAACCAACAGCGGAACTTGTATTCTCATATTGGTTCCTACATATTCTACGAAGATCTTTACCGGTTGTACCGCAATGACAACATACGTTATTCCCTTCGTCATCAGTATGTTGCTTGCCCGAGATTCGATCATCGGTATCTCCATACCTAGTTCAATCTCGTTACCGGCAAGTCTCTTTACTCGTTCCGTAATGCATCATCCCGCAACTAACTCATTAGTCACATTGCTTGCAAGGCTTATTATGATGTGCATTACTGAGAGGGCCCAGAGATACCTCTCCGATACTCGGAGTGACAAATCCTAATCTCGATCTATGCCAACCCAACAAACACCTTCGGAGATACCTGTAGAGCCTCTTTATAATCACCTAGTTACGTTGTGACGCTTGATAGCACACAAGGTATTCCTCTGGTATCCGGGAGTTGCATAATCTCATAGTCAAAGGAATATGTATATGTCATGAAGAAAGCAATAGCAATAAAACTTAACGATCATTATGCTAAGCTAACGGATGGGTCTTGTCCATCACATCATTCTCCTAATGATGTGATCTCGTTAATCAAATGACAACACATGTCTATGGTTAGGAAACTTAACCATCTTTGATTAACGAGCTAGTCTAGTGGAGGCTTACTAGGGACACTGTGTATTGTCTATGTATCCACACATGTATCAAGTTTCCGGTTAATACAATTCTAGCATGAATAATAAACATTTATCATGATATAAGGAAATATAAATAACAACTTTATTATTACCTCTAGGGCATATTTCCTTCAGGACGTCCACACGCCGGCCTCCGTCTTTGTGCCGGCATGCCAGCCGGCTGCAATGGCAGGGATCTCATATTTCTGCTCGGACGAGAGGTTGTACCAGACGGCTTTGGAGCTCGAGGAGAACACGGCGGGCGTGGTGCAGAGAGGAGAAAGGGAGCAGAGGATGTTGGATGTGGTTATGGTCGGGCATGCGGTTTATATAGCAGGAGGATGGCAGGGCAACCAACGATGTGATTAATGGTGGGCGCCAGACGGACATATGGGTAGCGCCGGCCCACTGTTCCTCGGCAACCACACACATATTTAATGTAGGTAGGCGACTGATGGGATGTCGTTTGAACGTGGGGCAGCCGCATGCACCAGGAATCGATGAGGGCGACACTCTTAGCCAGCGTGCCGCTTCATTACCATTGCGTTTTGAGATGTCACGTCGCTCTGAGCAGGCATGAATACAGCACTGGTGCTCGAGCAACACTGGCCACTTTGGGCGGGAAAGCGCCGTGCATGGGAGTGGGGTTCTTGGTGGGCAGGGGCAATCAGAAGCGAACGTGTGGAGGCGATCCGTGCGCCCACAAAGCCCCCCCCCTGTTTGTTTCAGCGTTGCCGAGAAAATCACGTCCGGGCCGGTCGGCAGACCGATACAGGCCTGCGTTGGATGGAAACACGTCCGGACCGCGTGGTTCAGACAGTTCTGGGCGGTTTGAGGGTCAGCGTTGGAGATGCCCTTAGGAGGACAGTGGTATCCCCAGCCCCACCAGAGTTCAAGTTCTAGACTTGACACTGGTGCTCGCATTTTCTGGATTTATTTCGGGGCGTCCAATAATGTGCATTCAGTAGGAGAGATATTCCCGTCGACTACAAAGGCGTCTGTGGCGACTTCGTCAATCCCAAATATCGGCTCAGTCTCTTGAAGATGCTCATGGGGTAAGGTGTGTATGCATGCCTCTATATAATTGAGTGTATGTGTATATGTATGAGCGTATATATTTGTACGGTGTTTGAAAAAGTGTAGCACGTCACTCCGCAACAAGCAGGTATTCCCTCCATCTATTTTGACGGGCTGACTTTTGACTCTCATATCAAGGCAGGACGGCAAAAAAAGATAGGTTTTAGGAGTAGGATTTAGCCAATCAAATTATAACAAATCATCGAAATCACTAGTTAAAGGTGTTCCCCTTTGCAAATGTCACTTCCACCTTTTCAGGCGCTGATAAGTGGTGCGCTACATGTGTGCCTTGTCGCAACCTGGGTTCTTTATTATTATTTTTCTATAGATTCATTTTTTCAAAATGTTTTATGTCTTGAATCATAGGTCCAAATCCCGAAACCATTTTCACAGCAGGATTTCTCGCATCAAGATCATCGGATTAGATCTCATGTTAATAGGTTTTGACAAACTATTTTCACAAAAAACCAGAAAAACCGAAAGAAAAAAACTGTAGCGACCATGTTTTTATTTTACATTTTCCCCTTTTCGGGAAGCACAAATCTGTGTCTCCATGAGATGCAAATCTGTGCTTCTCGTGGAAGCACAAAAAACATGATATTTTTTTTCATTCCGAGAAGCACAAGTCTGTGACTCCACGAGAATCAAATATGTGCCTTTCATGAAAACAGAAAAAACATGACTTTTTTTCCTTTTCCAAGAAGCGTTCTGCTTCTCGCAAAAACAAATATGTGCCTTCACGAGAAATAAATATGTGCCTCTCGTGAAAGTAGAAATAAAATCACGATTATTTTTCTTTTCCGAGAAGCACGTGCCTCCACAAGAAACAAATATGTGCTTTAGTTTTTTCCTTTTTTTCTGAGAAGCGCAATCATGCTTCTCATGGAAACAAACATGTGCCTCCACCAAAAGCAAATATGTGCTTCTTATGGAATCAAAAAAAAATCATGTGAAAAAAGTTCAAGAATTCCTTTTCTCCAATACCTAGGAAAACAAGTAAACCGAAATCCAAAAAAATAATCTAAAACCCAAAAATGTGTATAGAAAAAAAAAATCTAGAGGGAACGTCCAGCACGCGACACGTGACGGCGGCTGGACGCATCATTTGGCATGCTCGCAGCCCATCAAAATGACCTTTGCGAGGCTCCCTCAGGGTACCTTCTAGTTAATTGCTCTCACAAATAGCACAGCAGTAGTATTGGGCGCTATGTAAATCTTGCATGAAGGGATGAGGATTTGTGGCTCTCGGGGGCCACACACCCCTATATGAAAATAGCATCAAAATACATATTAGAAAAAATCAAAAAATTCTGAAATTTTGGGATATGGAACTTAGGTGCCTGTTGTACACACGTGTTCAGTTTAGTGGGAAATAGGTGCCTGTGGTGCCAGTAAAAAGACAAAAAAATCATATATATAGAAAAAATGAATGTAACGTATGTCGGACCGTAATTCGTACGCCGCGGATACCATGGGCACCCATTCCTCACGAAAATGCACACGGGTGTACAACGGGCACTCAGCTTTCATATCCCAGAATTTTCGAAATTTCCTGATATTTTTTTAATACTATTTTCATATAGGGGTGTGTGGCACCCGAGAGCTGCAATGCATTTTCCTTGCATGAAGCCACTTTTAAATGTGTGGCCCGCTCAACTCTCTTTATTAACCCTCTCTCTAGGCAGAACCATGCAACTTCTCTCCTCCCATTTTTTTAAGGACAGCAAGCAGCTGCATTCGTTGTACTAGACAGTTATGCACATTCAAAAATTAATTATTTTTTTGTTGTGCTAGTAAGTTATACATAATTCAAAAATCTGTTGTCCTAATTGTGATCTTTCTCAAGCATAATGTTAAAAAAATATTTAAGGATTCTAAACAATGTTCATGAATTTGAAACCAAATCGTGAATTTATAGATATTCAAGCATTTGGAAAAAGGAAAACTTCAAAATTTCACAAGTTTGAAAGATTTTCACAATTTTTTTATAAATATTTAGGAATTTAAAACATGTTCCATATTTGCAAAAAGTTCATGATTTAGGAAATTGAATTCAAAAAATGTTCATATAGATTCAAAAAATATTTTAACATTGTAATAAAATTCATGAATTTGAATATGTGAAAAATGGTTAAAAGAGCGTTTGGCTAGCTACTATGGTTTCTTAATCTTTTTTAGCTAGAAACTTCTAATCATCTTCAATCATGGCAGCACAAAGAACAACAGATGTAATAAAAATTACAACCATGTATGTGGACAACCTAGCGATGACTACAAGCACTACAGCAAGCCGAAGGTGCACCATTGTCATTGTTCCTCCCTCACTGGAGTCGGCAAACCTTGTTGTAGTAGACAACCAGAAAGTCGTCGTGCTAAGACCCCATAGGACCAGCGCACGAGAGCAACAACCATCGCCATTGAAGAAAGTCATAGATCAGAAGGATCAAACCTATAAACACTCAAATAAAGACGAACGAACACCTGGTCGAAACAAATCCACCGAAGACCAGCTCGGACCGAATCCCGCGAGAGCCGATGGAGATACAACTCCACACGCCCTTCGACGATGCTAGACGTACCATCGCGATGGGGATAGAACGTGGGAGCCATTATTGTTACTAAGGGACATCGCCGCCGTCACACAGCCCCAACCAAGACGCTGAATTTAACAGGAATGGGGACTGGGTGCCTCCCGCCGATGAGGGCCGAGAACCTTCGCACTTTTATGGCCCAAAGGCCGTCAGAGATTGAGCGGACGGGCGGCAGCGCCGACGGGAGGATAATGGGCTTTTCTTGTGGACGATGAAAGAGATACGCTTTGGCTATATCTATACCTGCTATTAATGGGAGGTGCGTTTCTTTGATTTTTTAATCCGTTCACCCATATTTTATAGGTGGTACTAAATTATTTTTCTGCTGAAAAAACGAAAAGGATTTCGCAGGAGGCAGCTGGGCCTGGTGCGCACATTGCCCGGGCATAAAATATAGCGTGGAGCATGCCAGGAAAAGAAAGTCTGGAAACTCTATTTGACGCTCTATGCGCCAAAAGGTCGACTAATCGCACGTAATCAACTGGGTCGCCCTAGTGGTTTCTTAATCTTGTAAACTGGGTCGCCCTAGTGGTTTCTTAATCATTTGGAGATGTGCGTCTCTTGTATGATGTGGTGCTTGGTTGTATGTTGTTCCTAGTAGTCCCTGTTGTTGGTCAAGTGCTATTTGCAGTAACATTTGTTTTTCCTTTTTTCTTTTTATCTTTGTGCGGTTGCATCGAACTATTTTTCAATCTCTACCTAAAAATAAACGGGCTATTGCTTCAAGTCGCATATCATGGAAACTGCCACCGAAGTTTACACAAATTACCCACTATGCCACCCGTAAGTAAAGAAAATGATTCGACTTTTTTTTAAATCGTCGCCGGACTTGGTTCTTATAAAATGATACACTCAGATATCACAAGCATACAACTACCAAAATGGCTAAGGAACGGGAACTTGGTGCTCTCGGGTTCCCGCGCACCCTACACGCGCAAAAAAAAAGTAATCCAAAAAAATTTGAAAAAATTCCAAATCTTTTTTGGAACCAAACATGATGAGGTATTGTACTCGTATAAAAAAATTGGACAAGAAATGATTTCTATTGACTTCGGGCCAAAAAAGACAAGTTTATGATGACAATATAGCGTGTATAGTACTTGTATATAGCGGTTTTTGCCGAATCTTCGACCCAGGATACAAGGAAAGTCTTTCTCTCACGAATCTTTTTATACAACTACAATATTTGACCATGTTTGATACCAAAGTAGTTTCAAGATTTTTTGAACTTTTTTTGAATTACTATTTTTTTACATATAGGGTGCGCTGGTACACAGGTTCTCCTTTGTATTTTCCAATGGCTAAGGCCTTATCCTTCTGCGTGGGGTACCAGGGTTTGATCCCTGGTTCTCTCCATTTTTCTCCCTTTTCTCTCATATATAGCAGGCCCCACACACGGTAATGGGCCGGTCCATATGCCGGCCGTGACGCCCCTTGTTTTTTTTCTTTCTCATTTTTTTCTATTTTTCCTTCTTTACATTAATCCAGGATTTCCAAAAAATCCAAAATTCAAAAAGTTGTGACTACTAAATAAAATATTTTGAGAAATCATAAAACGTTTGTGAATTCAAAAAACATTCGGGAAATCATAAAATGTTCGTGATTTCAAAAAACTGTTCGCGTGTTATAAAAAAATCATGATTTCAAATAAAAATCATGAAATAGAAAATGTTCAATATTTTTGAAATTTGATTGTTTATTCAAAACATACTCAGGAATTTGAAAACAATGTCCATGCAATTTTAGAAAATATGCAGAAAATTAAAACAGATTCGTAAAATAACGAACAAAACTTAGGTAGAGGTTTTATTGGGGGATCTGTAAAGGTCGTTTTATGATTTTATTTAGTCCCTCACATGTCGGGTAAAAAAGGTTTCCGTGTTCTATACAACGCTAAACCCCAAAAAATTGACACAACTTAGTATAGGTTAGTTTCTGTAAACTATATGAAAATGACTAAATGTCTATCGTGCCTCCATACACAACTATTATGATACCACAGTTTTACTGGTTATGGAAAACACCGCTATGCTAGGTCAAGGTGAGACACATCATGCATCAGTCTAGCTCAGGCAGGGGTCCATCAATGTAGTTTTCTCAGCCAAAAAAAATTCATTGTGGCACCTTAGGAAATCAAGTCGTGATGAGACCATCACATTTTCAATTTTTGAAATGACATTTTAAAAGTCCCTTCTCATTATGACATCACTCAGACATAGTTTCTGAAATGAAATTTTGAAAATCCGTGTCTCATCTTGGCATTTTGATTCAGACTTTTTTTTTATCTCTACCATATCTGCATAATCTAGTTCTTTTTCTCCCGTTGCAACACAGGGGCATATTTGCTATAATAATGAAGGGGTTATTGCTTCTGGTCGTCTGTCATGGAAATTGCCCCCGAAGTTGACACAAATTATCCACTATGCCACCCGTAAGTAAGGAAATGATTCGATTTTTTTTAAATCACCACCGGACTTGGTTCTTATAAAATGCTACTCACATATCACAAGCATACAACTAGCGCAATGGCTAAGGCCAGCCTTAGCCATTGCGCTAATGGTTTTTTTTAATCACCGCCGGACTTGGTTCTTATAAAATGGTTCGATCCCTCGTTCTCTCCATTCTTCTCCCTTTTCTCTTATATATAGCAGGGCCCGCACACGGTAATGGGCCGGCCTATATGCCGGTCGTGACGTCCCCTTTTTTTTGCTTTTTCCTTTCTCATTTTTGTTTCTGTTTTTTCTTCTTTAAATTGATCCGGGATTTCCAAAAAAAATCCAAATTTCAAAAAGTTGCGACTACTAAAAAAATATTTCAAAAAATCATAAATGTTTGAGAATTCAAAAAACATTTGGGAAATCATAAAATGTTTGTGATTTCAAAAAACTGTTTGCATATTATAAAAAAAATCATGATTTCAATTAAAATCATGATATAAAAAATGTTCATTGTTTTTAAAATATGATTGTGTATTCAAAACATACTCGGGAATTTGAAAACAATGTCCATGAAATTTGAGAAAATATTCACAAAATTAAACAGATTTGTAAAATAACGAACAAAACGAACCATCGCCTAGGTAGAGGTTTTATTCGGGGATCTGTAGAGGTCGTTTTATGATTTTATTTAGTCTCTCGCATGTCGGGTAAAAAAAGGTTTATGTGTTCTATACAGTGCTATACTCCAAAAAATTGACACAACTTGGTATGTGTTAGTTTTTGTAAGCTATATGAAAATGACTACAGTGTCTATTCTGCCTACATACACAACTATTCTGGTACGACAGTTTTACTGGTTGTGGAAAACACCGCTACGCTCGGTCAAGGTGAGACACATCATGCATCAGTCTAACTTTGGCAGGGTCCAATAATGTAGTTTGCTCAGCCAAAAAATATTTCATTGTGGCACCTTAGGAAATCAAGTCGTGATGAGACCATCACATTTTCAGTTTTCGAAATGACATTTTAAAAGTCCCTTCTCATCATGACATCACTTAGACATAGTTTGTGAAATGAAATTTTGAAAATCCTTATCTCATCCTAGAATTTTGATTCAGACATTTTTTTATCTCTACCACATCTGCATAATCTGATTATTTTTTCTCATTCCAACGCACGAGCATATTTACTAGTTGTGCTAAATAGTGGAACCTGGCTTCATTCTGAAGGCGTATGAGAAAAAAAGAATATTTCATCAGTTTGAAAAAAATCATGAATTTTCAAAGATTTCATGCACTTTAAAAATATTTTACAAAGAAACAAGAATGAAAGAAAAATAAAATTAAAACAAATAATAACAAATAACAAAAAGGAAAGGTAAAGAAAAACCAGTAAAAAACAGCAAAGAAAACACAGAAAACACAGAAAAATTGAAAGGAGAAATGGCCCATGAACTTCTCAATACCAGGTGAGAAGCTTCCTCACATCGACCAAAGCAAATGGCTCCCGTAGCGCTCGGCTGCTTCTAATGGGTCGGCCCATTTATGGACGCCGGCGGGCGATCCATGTTAACGATAAAATATCATTTGTGTGCCGCTAGCGAGCACTCTCAAGAACATCAACATACCATGATTTTTAGAAAGACCCTCATGGTGTGTAGATGTATGCTCTCTACTGCCCCAGCACTACATACCATGCTCGCTGGAAGGATCCAGCGAGTGAACGACGTCGTTCGCACTGTGAGGCCCATGCGGGTGACAAGTGCTAGCTCAGGGCCAATTAAGTTCCCCTTAGGTGTCCACTATCAGACCATGATTACTCCCTCCCTTCGCACACCGCTACCCTCCTCCTCTAAACCTTCGGAACGTTCCTTTAAAAAGAATTGTCATGCCATAGCACAGAGAAAATGGCATGTTGTAGCAAAGATAATTTCTATGCTACACCGGAGAAAATTGCCATATATGTTTAGGAATTGCCATGCTGCAATATAGAGAATTGCCATGTTACAGATCTAGAACATGGCGATGGTGTAGCACTATAGCGGAGAATTGCCATGAAGGAGAAGGTTGCCACATGTTTTTTTAGGATTTGCAATGCTATAACGGAGATAATTGCAACAACATGTAGAATTGCCATGCTGGAGAAGGTTGTCACATGTTTTCTCGTGTCCTCCCATGGTGGCAACATTGCCACCATGTTCAGGAATTACCGCTTTAAAATATAAAAGTTGCCATGCTCTAAAAATAGCCACTTTTTCAGGATATTTATAGGAATTTAAGTGGTATATCAGAGAAAAATGTCATGTTTTTAGGAATTGTCATGCTATAGCTTAGATAATTGTCATGTTCAAAAGCCTGAAACTTATAACTTGCCATGCTATCAATAGCCGCTTGTTCGAGATCTATTTGCACACAAAAAAACTGAGAAAGGTTGTCGTCTAATGGGGTCCGGAGGAACATAGTAAGCAGCTACATGGGAGGACATGAAAATGTGGTGCAAGTCGCATCGCGCAGAAAGGAGCGATGAAGTGAATGTTTGCGCCATTTCACACAAGTGAGCTATGAAGCGGGCGGTTTCGCACCACACGGTTGTCACGTTGTTGCCACGTTGAGATTCACGCATGCGATCAGAGGGCTAGTGTTGTGTCGCGCCAAAGCAAACGTTCCCTCCATTATGGTTTGCGAAAGAACATGTGACACTTCTCCATTTGTCAAGTATATTTTTGTTTAAAAGAATAAACTTGAATGGTGGAGCTCACAATCTCTTTAGGTTCTCTTTACGTTGAGTCGGGATCGTCGTACTGGTTGGGTCAACCCCATAAGCTCGTTTGTATCACCCCATAATCCCGGAGGACTGTTCACCAAAAAATCGAGCATCTTCCAAATTGTTCTCTGAAAACCAGCTTTTAGATCAATATTAATCCTACTTTGTGTTCATCCTTAAAAATAGTTACCCCAGAAATACAAATTTGATATCCTACTCCTACCTCGTCAAAGAAGTTGTCGACATTGACTGTCAACGCAAGCACCCGGAATCGGTCAAACGAGGGGCTGCAAATTCTAGATCAAGAGAGAATCGAATGGGGAAAAAGCGAGAACACGTTTTTCTACATTTTACCCAGTTCTTTCTAGGTAGTTCAGCTTTTCAGCCAACAATTGTTTTTTTAGCATCAATACAAGAAGGCATGTGCCAGAATTCTTGCACATGAACTCAAAGAGATATCGATCATGTGTTTTATTATTCATACTTTTAAAATTTCATGCAATCCGTAGAGTTTGTAAATGTTGCAGTTAAGAACCAGGCTAGCCTTGTTTGTGAACTTTTATTGTTTGAGAATATTAAATCTCAGTCGATTGAGATTTAACGAAGTCTCAGTCGATGCTATATCCGTGAGATCTTACATGGAGATCCGTGCAAAATTTTCTTTCATTTTTTCTTTCGTTCTTTTATATATTGTATCACTTGACTGAGACTTGTTTAAGTCTCAGTCAACTGAGACCTAGCCATACCCTTTGTTAGTCGACTAAGACCTAGCCATACCCTTTGTTGGTACGTAAGTAATTTCAGTATGTTGTGGTCACACATATATGTTTGTTGCATACACACGGTTGGTATGTTGTAGCGTAATCATATTTCATGCTTATCTTGCGCTGTGGGCGGTACAACATACTATGACCGCAAGGCATGCATATGGATGCCCGGTGGGCGGTACATGAAACGTAGAGTATGTTTGGTTTGTATATATCCAAGTGTGTCCTACAAAATTTCGGTTGAGCTTCTTCACAAGAAAAGGTTTGTTGTTGTTGTTGTTATTGTTGTTGTTTCGGAAGATCCTCACAAGAAAAGTCGATCTTTTGATTGCTCGTGAACAAACCAACATTGACTAAAACAATGAACTAGAGTTGTGAAGCAAGCATTGACATGCCAAAAAGTTGGTGATGATCCGAACTACTAGTATAGGATCGATGTACTTTACTGGCAACCCAAGCATACTCGTAGCACTACGTCGCCTGCTGAGCAGGCACACAGGACGGGCCTCTGCGGCGGCGACAGAGAGGTTCACGTGCCACAGTCGTGGATATGCATGTAGGAGCACTACCGTTCTCTGCCCGGCCGGGTGCTGCACCGCTCGCTGTCTTCCGCTGAGGCGCTGGCAGGCAAAGCTCAAGGAGGAGCGTGGGCAGGTAAAGCTAATCATGGTGTGTCCCATCGCACGTACGGCCTGGCCTGGCAAACCTCGTACGTATCATACCGTCTCGGGGGCGGCCGGGCGGGCGGGCAGTCCGTCGGGACAAGAGCAGTGGAAGGCAGCAGCATGAGCGAGCGCAGGCAGCCGAGGCAGTGCGCCGTTCAGAAGCAGGACTGCCTGCACGCTGCGCGGCCTGAGCGGTGCACGTGCCGCGCGCGCCCTGCACCGGCTAGTTTTTAACTCGCCATTATTCGAGCTGCCGGGGCGTTAGACGCAGTGATAAACACAGCTGATGCTTCTCTCCTTTCATTTTTTTTTTTATGAATTCTGATGCTTCTCTTCGACAACGCATCGGTACATCGTAACCGAGCACCCGCTCTCCGTCCATTATGCTGCTTCGGTCTTGCGGTCTCTCTGTTTATATATTCATCATTTAATAAGACTAGGAGTAAATTATATTAGACAGGTAAAAGAGGATTTAAACACGAGACTGTGCAAAAGGTACAAAATCTGCGCTGGCGATTGGGCAACGAGGTCCACCAGGCAGGCCCGTGTGGAGCCGCCACGCAAAGCGCGAGGGGGCAGCGCTGCAAAGCCAGCCTGCCTCTGCCGGCCCGGCCTGACTCACAAGCGAGCCGTTTCCCGATCACACGCAGAGGTTCGCCCGGGCCGGGCCTACCGCCCACGTCCGCGTGGCCCACTGCGGGAGTGGAGAGGATGCGTCGCTCTCAGTCAGGCAGGCAGGCCCAGCCGGACAGAGCGCCCAGGTGAGGACTGTCGGGCATGTCGCAGGCCCACGGACAACGGTACAGCTCAACGTTAGTCTCCGTGTTCACAGTAGTAGCAAGTCGCCACTTGCATGTCTACAGTAGAATGTTCAAATTAGACCCATACAGGCTGCCGATTTCAAGATCGGTTCGAGGTCTAGATGAGCCGTGTGCTGTTTCAGAACCAAAGATGAACGTTGTCGTGCTTGGACTTCCTTTCGGTTTTTCTTTTGGACGTCAACAGGGAACGAATCATTCCCTCAGGTAGGGGGGACGAGCGAATGTTTCGGTTCACTACCAGAAGCGAACCCAACGGCGGGACATGCCCTTTGCTAGTAGTATGAAATAAATTATGTTCATATGAAAAACACATGAGGAAGTTTTCCATGTTGATGAGCAAAATTCACCTGTATGTTGAAAAATGTTTGGCAATTTTCAAGACTAACGAATTGAAAAATTGCCATCTTATACACAACAAATTTGCCATGTTATAGAGCATAAAAACGCTGCCTGGTTTGGATAAATCACACAACGATTTAACAAAAAGAAAATGTGCTTACTAAAAAAACATGGAAAATATTAAGAAAAATTGTAATGGTCATGTGGGAAATTAAGGGGGAATTATTACTTAAGAGTATGGAAAATTTGAACATTGTTTGCACTCATCACACAACCAAAGTACCAAAAAACATTTCATAAGATAATGGCAAACACATTGGACGAAAAACTTTAAATGGTAAGATAATTTTCCATGGTATGTTCTTCAAATTTGCCATGTTTGAAAAATAAAAAATAAATGATTTTTTCATGTGACATTGTAACACCGTGGGGGTTGCCTCCTGATAACTTAGAGCTAATAGTGTTGTTTGGATTTTAAGTTGTGTCTGAGTATAATATTTTGCTTCTTCTTTGAATCTTTCGAATTTCTTCTGTTTGAAATTTGAATTAGATCTCCTACTTGCATAAAGTGTTGTATCTCTTAGGAAACATCATGTAGCCATTGTACTCCAGTGCTACATCCCAAACTTCGATCACTGACCATGCCTTGGGAATAGGGCATACAAGTATTTTCTTACAAAATTAATTTGGCCAAAAAGTATTTTTCAGATTTAGGTTTTCAAAAGAACCCCGAGTTAAGGCTTGAACTACAAGTACTTTATTTAGGTGGAATAAAAACTTGCAAAACTATATTTGGATCATATTAGTTACAAGACTTCCCAAAACCACCAAAAAAGTATTTTAATAAATAAAAGTATTTATTTTATCAGCCTTTTCTTAAGGCTAGAAATGGTCTTTAATAGGAAAATCAACTTTTATGTTTAAAAAATATGTTAGAAAATTTAGACCGACTCAAGAGACATATATTCTCCATATATAAGAGTTTCAACCCATGGTCATGACAAAAATCTCTCTAGATCTATAGAATTTTAGTTTATGTGATTTTTAGGGTTTCGAAATGTTACAAGGGAATTTTCTCTTACCCAAAATTAATGGAGCTATATTTGTTGTAAAATATTACTCCTACCAAGTTTGAGAAACCCGATCATCCATTTGCTTTGAAGATCGTCTGTTTTTTGATTCATGCAGAAACTTTTGTGAAACAAAGTTGCTTTGTTTTACCTGAAATTTTTAACAGGGCATTGTCATCCATTTATCTCAATCCAGTGCAAGTGCCACACTTGTATCTTCTCAGAAAAGGTTCAAAACCCCTTGCCTGACTTTTGGACAACATGTCCTTTCTCTCTTTCTCTCACTCCTTCATCTCTACATTGCCACGCAACCTCTCCGAGTCGACACCCATCACCTCCAGCACCATGGCAAGCCTCTCCCAATACGCCTTCGTAGTCACCCATTCGTGTGCGGCTGAGCAACCGGGCCAGGCCCTGTGCGTTTAAACGCTAACTTTTTTTTTGAGATAATTGTTTCAACACTAAGTAGCGCCCAATGAGCGTTTTTGCCACTCCAAATCTGGCCATTTTGGCCCAATGGGTATGAATCCTTTTCCTTTTATTTTTTTGGAATTTGAATATTTCTAGCAAATTCATTTGACCATCAACTCAATTGGTTCAAGTTCCTAGATACTTGTAAAATCATGCCCTCTCTAGTGGTGTAGCATGCACATTTTTCTAGGTGGCCCTTGCTAATACTTATTTAGCCATTTCTTCTTATATAAGTCAACGTTTGAAAGCTCCTAGAGTAATCATTTCAAGCTCAAATTCAGTGATTCAAACTCCTGCGTGCTTCTATGTTCATATGCTATCTCGTGAACATTTTTACATTCACTGTTCCCACACGCTAAATTATTAGGCCATTTCTATATGTGTTCTCATCTTTGCAAATCCCTAGGAAAATCATTTGTACTCCAAATCCAGTGAAACCAACTCCTAAATGTTTCTAAAATTCTCCCTATTTAATGGGTGCCTTCACTTATTTTTTCAGAAGACTTCTCTGCATAGTCTCTATCAAGTCATTTCTTCCTCTTATTCAACTTTCGTAAGTTGAATAAAAATATCCATAGCTCCAACACGTATAGGATCACTTCGGTTATTTTTCATATAATAAGAGAAGTCCTAAAAAAGTGTTTCAAATATTTTCACAACCCATTTATTTACTGCCTTATTGTGTTGCTTATTGTGATTTTCTTTCGACGTTAATTAACGAAGTAGACGGAGTATTTGGACAAGGACTAGAAGAGTTTGAAAACTTTTCTAAGCCAGAACCCTTTTGACCATGTTGATTACCCAAGTATTTTGCTCGTGAAGTAGATATTTTTCATGTATTGAAAATTGTGGGTATATGCATCTCTAGTCTAGAAGATCCTATTTGCAAGAGCGTGTTTGGCATCGCTTGGGCACCATTTCCGTTGTTTATTTCACTGACAATAGTATAAGGATCACCTACTACGCCATGCTGACGCCGGAGCGCAGCTATGAGATCTAGCAGGAGATCCGGGCGAGGCAAGCCGCGCGCGCCGCTCGCATTGCTGCCGGGCTGCCTCTGGACTCGCCGGAGCCGAAGGAGGAGTAGCCGAGGGAAGAGGAGGAGGAGTCGATGGCTCCGATGGAGGTGAAGGAGGCGGAGGAGGCGGAGCAGCAGGAGCCGGAGAAGGAGAAGGAGCAACCGGGGGAAGAGGAGGAGTCAATGGCTCCGATGGAGGTGAAGGAGGCTCGGGAGGCGGAGCAGCAGGAGCCAAAGCTGCCGACTCGACCGTACACTAATCATACACGCAAATGTGTACGATCAAGACCAGGGACTCACGGGAAGATATCACAACACAATTGTAAACACAAATAAAAGGCAGACAAGCTTCATATTACAAGCCAGGGGCCTTGAGGGCTCGAATACATAAGCTTGAGTACAAACGAGTCAGCGGAAGCAACAATATCTGACTACAGACATAAGTTAAACAAGCTTGCCTTAAGAAGGCTAGCACAAAAGTAGCATCGATCAAAAAGGCAAGGCCTCCTGCCTGGGACCTCCTAACTACTCCTGGTCGTCGACGGTCTCCACGTAGTAGTAGGCACCCTCGTGATAGTAGTAGTAGTCGACGGGGGTAGCATCTGGCACCTGGGGTCCATCATCTCATCGCAGCAACCAAGTATAGGGGAAAAGAGGTAGCAAAGCAACCGTGAGTACTCATCCAAAGTACTCGCAAGACGTACATCAAAACTACACTAAGTATGCATCGGTATCAAAGAAATGGGGCTGTATATGTGGACTGAACTGCAGAATGCCAGAAGAGAGGAGAAAGTCTAGCCTATCGAAGACTAGCATCTTCAAGCATCTTGCAGCATTCAGAAGAGTACAAAATAGCAATTTATAATTAACAAGCATGTTGTAGTATTAACGCCCAGAGATCCTTCCTCGACTCCCTGCGAGAAAGCAATCCCGGAGCGAACATATCCATCACATATCTCAAAGTATCCATTTCTAGTTGTAATATATCAGGATACCACTTCGAACGTCCATTACCGTGGACACGGCTATTCGAATAGATAAACTTCCCTGCAGGGGCGCACCACATTTCCCAACACGCTTGATTACACTTGCTGGACACACTTTACTAGGTCAATGCCCGGGCTCGGACGGTCAACACGTCACACCTCTACCTAGGCTCAGCAGAGAGGTCCCTGCCGGTCTACATCCTAAGAGCTCCGGGGTATTGGGCCCATCGCCCATTGCACACCGGGTCATTGCGCACAGGGTGGATACCAGCGCCACCTCGGATGTTCGACACGATCCGACCGTGCTGCAATGCTGAACTGGACATCTGACAAAGCTTTAGCTGATACTACGACGCCGAGTGCCCATATCGGTTCCCGCATGGTGGTTAGTGCGTATAGGCCAGTGGCCAACTCAAATCAAATACCCAAACCTGTTAGTGCATTATTAAATGAAGTGACGGCTGTCGGGATAAGTCTGGAGCTACCACCCCCTCCTGGGTGATACCGCTAAACAACCAGCAGCCACCGTAACATCTAGCGGGTGCTCTCCGGGCCCGCCCGACTTTCACGGGTGCTCACTAGGCCCGCCCGACTTTCGCAAATGTCTCAAGTAAAGTCAAGGTAACCGTGTGTCCAAAACATCAAGAGGAAAACCCCGAGGAATCACCCTCGATGGATTCCACTTGATGTAATCATCAAGGTGAACATAGGAGGAATCACCCTCGCGGTTCACACTTGAGGGGTTGCACGACAGAGTCATATCGGGGGTGGTGAAGGAGGAATCACCCTTGAAGACCACGATCGATTAGCTACACTACAAGTTATCATCAGGAGGGCTATTCGAGGTATCACCCTCGGCACGTGATAGTAGCTCTGTAGAGTCGTACAACTAAAGGGGGTGAAGTCATGTGTCGGGCTCTGGACGTCGATCACGTTAATCGAGTCATCGATCAACAAGCCGGGCAACTGGGACAAGGATGGGGGTCACTGATGGATCACCAACCAACCTATACTAAGCAGTTTAGGATAAGCAGGTAAGGTACAATGAGCAGGTTACAAAGGCAGGGTATGCATCAGAATAGGAGCAATCAATAACAATAGCAAAATCTAATGCAAGCATGAGAGAGAAGGAACTTGGCGATATCGGAATGATCAAGGGGGTTTTGCTTGCCTGCAAGCTCTGCTAAAACGGAAGAAGGGTCGTCGGTGACGTAGTCGGTCACAGGCGCATCAGCAGCGGTATCGGGGTCTATCGAACAAAAGAGGGGGAAGAAACAGTAAATATAAGGCACACAGATGCATCACTAAGCATGACATGGCGATACGCGGTGCTAGAGGTATTCTAACACAGTGTTACACGCGGGGAAGGGGAATAACATCCAGGACAGTTTTCCGAAGTTTGGCATTTTCGGACAAATGAAACAGAGGTGGACAGTTGCATGTTCGCTATGCTAGGGGCACGTGAAAGATGAACGGAGAGCATATGCGGATTCATCACATTTTTCTGAGCAACTTTCATGTACAAAGTATTTTCATCTGACTTACAGTTTATTTTCTACAATTTTTCAAAGTTTTAATAATATTCTGGAATTACTGGATTTAATTTAATACGAAAAATATATTAAACATAAATGCTGCGCATGTGTGGCTAACAAGGGGGCCCGGGTGACTGGGTTAACAGCCCAGTCAGCAGAGACTAACTCGTGGGGCCAGGGGCTGAGTCAGCAGCCAACAGTGAATGTTGACTCGTCAAACTGACTGGTAGGGTCCAGTTGTGTGTGACTCATTTCTTTTAACACAGACTACTAACATATTTTAAATAGGTTTAGTTAGCGGTGGGGCCTACTATCATTCTCACACTAGGCTAATAAGAAATGAATTAAGCTACATCATTAAGTTAATTAATTAATTATTGAATTGATTAATTATTTTTATTATTTTATTTATTATCTTTTTTATTTTTATTTTTCTCCTAAAAGGGGGCGTGGGCCCCCACTGCTAGTGGCATAGGAGGCCACTGGAGTGGTTTACGGGCATGCGGACGAGCGCCGGAGTGGGCGCGACCGCGGGCGACGGTGACCGGCACAGGGGGCGGTTGCGGCATGCAGCGGGCAGGACGGACGGCGCAGGGGGTAGAGGGGGTGGCGGCCCTGGGCTAGCAGCGGGTGGCGCGGCTGGCCATGGCGACGTGAGCGGGGACGGCGGGCACAGTCGGTGCGGGGGCTACGCGAGGTGATGCGGATGCGCACGTGGGCGCAGCGAGTAGCGGGCAATGGCCGCGGGGAGCATGGGCTGGGGAGCCCCGGCGCGCGCACGGGGCGGCCGGTGCGTGTGCACGGATGCGGCCATGGCGTACGCGGCCGGAGCGCGGCGACCGGGATGGGTAGAGAAAGGGAGGCGGCGGCGGGGCTCAGCAGCGGGCAGTGGCGAGTGCACGACGCTGTGGGCGCGGGGCCAAGCCGCGGCGGGGTGAGCACGTGCGAGGCGCGGACGGCGCGGTGTGGTCGCCGTGGGGCGAGGCGAGCCGGTAGACAGGGGGAGGAGGCCGGGGGGGTTCCTCATCCGCGTTGCAGGGGAACGGGCGGCGTGGCTCGGAGAAGCGGTGCGAGGAGGGGACGAGGACGAGGCAGTCCGGCGGGGACGCGGGGCCGGCGAGGTGGCGGGCGATCCGGCGAACGGCAGCGAGGGGCGACGGGGACGGGCGGCAGCGAGGTTGCCCGATCCCGATCTGGATCGGGGGAGGCAGAGGGGGGTTCGAGGGAGAGGAGATCATGCGGGGGGTGGATCGGGGGGAGGGCTAGGGTTTTGGGTAGTGGGTGGTTAAGTGGGGGGAAGGTGGGTCGGTTGGGGCGTGGCCGACTGGGCCGGCCAGCCGAGGCCCAAGGGCAGTGGGGGGGGGGGGGGGGTTACTATTTTGCCCTTTTCATTTTTTTTTCTTTTATAGCCTTGTTTTATTTTAGTTTCTTTTTGTTTTAGTTTTATAAAATATAATTTTAGCATCTAAGTTACTATTAATAGTTTGGCCACTACCATAAATGATTTGGCACTTTAATAAAATGGATATGTATTTGTTTTATTATTAAAGGCATTTAATAACCGTTTTCAGCTATTGTTTTAATTATTTAAGGGCATTAAAAGACTTTACAAAAATGTTGGTTCACCACCATAAATAGTTAAGGAATATTTGCAACACTTCGAACATTTTTTTTTGCATGTTTTAGAAATTTCAATTTTGGACTTCAATTTGAATTTGAATTTGAATCTGATGAAATCAAAGGGGGATTTAGCAACAGAGAAAATGATGACCTGGCACCATTAGCAGGGGATTACTGTAGCTTAATTATCCGGGCGTCACATTTATTTTAGTTTGCATGTCTTTTTTATGGATTTGAGAATCTAGTATGAGATGTCCAACTGCAACTGTTGAAATTTGAGGCATGCTCGGTCACTGCCCGCGGACTCGGGCGTTTGAGGGGCCGGATTTTCCAAGTCCGGCTGTAGATGCTCTAAGTATTGCATATCTATGTCCTATATCATTGATTTTACCCGAACATTCGTGCAAGTATTTTCAATTTTTTTCTTTTTTCTTTCCATGTTCTATTGAGTCATTTAGATGTGCAATAACGAGTGTTGAATATATTGTGTACGTATATATTGTGTCTTGGGCCCACCTCGTAGTCCATCTGTATAGTTGAGGTTGTGGCCCCCCTCTGTACATCATATATACGTGCCCGGTGCACCGATCAATGCAAGTTTGTTGCACAGCCTATTCTTCCTCTTCTACATGGTATCCATCGCAGGTTGATCCCAACCCTAGCCGCCGCCGGTTCCTCCGGTTGCCACCGGTCGTCGCCGCTCTTCCCACCTCCAACCGCCCCCACCTGCCGTCCTCGCAGTCCTCTTCACCGCCGCCGCCGGTCGCCGTTGTCCCGCCTCCGCACCCAACCCAACCCCGCCGCTCCTACCCGCGCCTCTCTCCACCCGCGCCGCCCCCATCTCCACCCGCGCCGCACCAAACCCTAGCCCGCCCGCCCGCGTTGTTCCCACCCGAGCCGCCCCAAACCCTAAGCTGCACCATGAGCTTCTCCTCCTCCACCGTCTCCAACCCCTTCGCCGGTCCCGATGTCACCCTCGTCCGTGATCTCAACATCCACGAGCGCGTTCCGATGGTGCTTGATCAATCCATTGCGTCCTACCCCGCTTGGAAGCGGTACAACTCCTTGGTATTTCGCGTGTACCTGCCCCACGGCCACGTCGACGGCACCGTGGACTCGAGCCTCACGATTCACGACAAGGGGTGGATGATCCTCGATGCCACCATCATCCGCTGGTTCTACCTCACCATCTCCAACGACCTCTTCCACACGGTAGTGGCTGATGACGACGACGCCTACGCCGTCTGGACCAAGCTCAACAGCCTCTTCACCGACAACAAACTGCAGCGCAAGGTCCTCCTCCACGACGAGTTTTAGGGTGCCAGCAGCTTGACTCGTCCATCGACGATTTTTGCATGCGCCTCAAAAAGCTTGCCGATGAGCTCCGCGATCTCGGCGAGACGGTCGGCGACGAGCTCCTCATCAGCACCCTCACGACCGACCTCAATGAGGACTTTGGGAACGCCACCTCCAACCTCACCCTCATCCCGGAGCCTACCTTTGCTAAGGTGGTGGCGTACCTCAAGCTGGAGGGGCGACTAATGAAGATGGCCCGGACTCAGGCGACCCACATCGCTCGCGTCGCCGGCACCCGCGGGGGTCAGGCACCGCCGATGTCTACTACGCAACCTTTCTTCTTGTAGACGTTGTTGGGCCTCCAAGTGCAGAGTTTTGTAGGACAATAGCAAATTTCCGTCAACTGGATGACCTAAGGTTTATCAATCCGTGGGAGGCGTAGGATGAAGATGGTCTCTCTCAAACAACCCTGCAACCAAATAATAAAGAGTCTCTTGTGTCCCCAACACACCCAATACAATGGTAAATTGTATAGGTGCACTAGTTCCGCGAAGAGATGGCGATACAAATGTAATATGGATAGTAGATATAGGTGTTTGTAATCTGAAAATATAAAAATAGCAAGGTAGCAAGTAACAAAAGTGAGCAAAAACGGTATTGCAATGCTTGAAAACAAGACCTAGGGTTCATACTTTCACTAATGCAAGTTCTTTGAACAATGATAACATAATTAGATCATATGGCAATCCCTCAACGTGCGATAAAAGTCACTCCAAAGTTCCTATCGCGGAGAACATAAGATGAAATTACTTGTAGGGTACGAAACCACCTCAAAGTTATTCTTTCCGATCAATCCATTGAGCTATTCCTATAAGTGTCACAAACAACCCTAGAGTTAGTTGTAAAATAACACCACATGGCACACATAAATCAAACCCTAATGTCACCTAGATACTCCAATGTTACCACAAGTATCCTTGGGTCAATTATACGATATGCATCACACAATCTCAGATTCATAATATTCAATCCAACACAAAGAACTTCAAGAGTATCCCAAGAATTCTATCGGAGAAAGGAATATGAAAACCCGTACCAACCCCTATGCATAGATTACCCCAATGTCACCATGGGAATCCGCAAGTTGATAACCAAAACATACATCAAGTGGATCAATAGAACATCCCATTGTCACCACAAATATCCCATCGCAAGACATACATCAAGTGCTCTCACATCCAAAGATTCAATCTGACATAACAAAACCTCAAAGGAAAAGATTCAATTCATCACAAGGTAGAGAGGGAAGAATACCATCAGATCCAACTATAGGAACAAAGCTCGCGGTACATCAAGATCATGCCAAATCAAGAACACGAGAGAGAGAGAGAGAGGGATCAAACACGGAGCTACCGACACATACCCACAGCCCCGAGGGTGAACTACTCCCTCCTCGTCATGGAGACCGCCGGGATGATGAAGATGGCCACCGGTGATGGTTTCCCCCTCTAGCAGGGTGCCGAAATGGGCTTTCCGATTGCTTTTTCGTGGCTAGAGAGGCTTGCGGCGGCGGAACTCCCGATCTAGGTTTCTTTCTGGGGGTTTCTGGATTTATTGGAATTTTTGGCGTCGGTTTCGAGTCAGGGGGGTCCATAAGGCAGCGACAAGGCAGGGGGGCTCGCCCTAGGGGGGGCGCACCCTCCACCCTTGTGGATGCCTCGTGGCTCCTCTGGTCCATCTCCGATACTCCGTGGGCTTCTTCTGGTCCATAAAAAATCGTCGTAAAGTTTCAGCTCATTTGGACTCTGTTTGATATTCCTTTTCTGTAAAACTCAAAAACAAGGGAAAAACAGAAACCGGCACTGGGCTCTAGGTTAATAGGTTAGTCCCAAAAATAATATAAAATAGCATATTAATGCATATAAAACATCCAAAACAGATAATATAATGGCATGGAACAATTAAAAATTATAGATATGTTGGAGACGTATCAGCCGCCGTCGCCGCGTCCCGCGCCGGCCCTTCCGCCCGCGCCGGTCTTCCCGCAGGCACCTGCTGCCCCCCACCTGCCGCCCCCGCCGGCCGCTAACGGGTGCCGTCGTGGTGGCCGCAAGCAGTAGCAGGGCGCCAGCGCTCAGGGAGGAGCGGCCCGCCCCCAGCAGCAGCAGTACTAGCCGGCCCCGTGGTATGCCGGCCAGAACCCTTCGACTGGCGTTGTGCACGCCTACTCCATGCCAGTTCCCCGCGCCCCTGCCTCGGGTATCGTAGGCGCGTGGCCTCCGTCCCATCAGGCGTTCTACGCAGATGTCTACTACGCAACTTTATTCTTGTAGACTCGTGTTGGGCCTCCAAGCTCAGAGTTTTGTAGGACAATAGCAATTTTCCCTCAAGCGGATGACCTAAGGTTTATCAATCCGTGGGAGGCATAGGATGAAGATGGTCTCTCTCAAACAACCCTGCAACCAAATACAAGAAATCTCTTGTGTCCCCAACACACCCAATACAATGGCAAATTGTATAGGTGCACTAGTTCGGCGAAGAGATGGTGATAAAAGTTTAATATTGATGATAGAAATATATTTTTATAATCTGAATAAATAAAAACAGCAAGGTAGCAATTGATAAAACGGAGCAAAAACGGTCTTGCAATGCTTGAAAATGAGGCCTAGGGTCCGTACTTTCGCCAGTGCAATCTCTCAACAATACTAATATAATTGGATCATATAACCATCCCTCAAAGCGCAACGAAGAATCACTCCAAAGTTCCTATCTAGTGGAGAACATAAGACGAAATTGTTTGTAGGGTACGAAACCACCTCAAAGCTATTCTTCCCGTTCGATCTATTCAAGAGTTCATACTAAAATAACACAAAGCTATTCTTTCCGTTCGATCTATCCTAGAGTTCGTACTAAAATAACACCAAAGCAAATTCAGATTCATAATACTCAATCCAACACAGAGAACCTCAAAGAGTGCCCCAGGATTTCTACCGGAGAAACAAAGACAAGAACGTGCATCAACCCCTATGCGTAGATTACCCCAATGTCACCTCGGTAATCCGCGAGTTGAGTGCCAAAACATACATCAAGTGAATCAATATGATACCCCATTGTCACCACAAGTATTCATTTGCAAGACATATATCAAGTGCTCTCAAATCCATAAAAGTATTCAATCCGATAAAACAATATCTCAAAGGGAAAACTCAATTCATCACAAGATAGAGAGGGGAAAAACACCATATGATCCAACTATATTAACAAAGCCCGCGATACATCAAGATCGTGACATCTCAAGAACACGAGAGAGAGAGAGAGAGATTAAACACATAGCTACTCGTACAAACCCTCAACCCCGAGGGTGGACTACTCCCTCCTCATCGTGGTGGCCGCCGGGATGTTGAAGATGGCCACCATTGATGATCTCCCCCTCCGGCAGGGTGCCGGAACGGGGTCTAGATTGGATCTCGTGGATACAGAGGCCTTGCGGCGGCGGAACTTCTGATCTAGGGCTACTCCGAAGGGTTTTGGAATATTTGAGAATTTATAGGGCGAAGAGGGGGTACGGGAGGCCACCGAGGTGAGCACAAACCACCAGGGCGCGCCTGGGGGCCCTGGCACGCCCTGGTGGGTTGTGCCCCCCTCGGGGCATGATACGTCTCCAACGTATCTATAATTTTTTATTGTTCCATGCTATATTATATTCTGTTTTGGATGTTAATGGGCTTTATTATACACTTTTATATTATTTTTGGGACTAAACTATTAACCGGAGGCCCAGCCCAAATTGCTGTTTTTTTGCCTATTTTAGTGTTTCGCAGAAAAAGAATATCAAACGGAGTCCAAACGGAATGAAACCTTCAGGAATGTGATTTTCGGAACAAACGTGATCCAGAGGAATTGGAGTCCACGTCAAGAAATCAACCAGGAGAGCACGAGGCAGGGGGCGTGCCTACCCCCCTTGGGCGCGCCCTCCACCCTCGTGGGGCCCATGTTGCTCCACCGACATACTTCTTCCTCCTATATATACCTACGTACCCCCAAACAATCAGATACGGAGCAAAAAGACTTATTCCACCGCCGCAACCTTCTGTACCCGTGAGATCCCATCTTGGGGCCTTTTCCGGCGCTCCGCCGGAGGGGGCATTGATCATGGAGGGCTTCTACATCAACACCATAGCCTCTCCGATGATGTTTGAGTTGTTTACCTCAGACCTTCGGGTCCATAGTTATTAGCTAGATGGCTTCTTCTCTCTCTCTTTGGATCTCAATACAAAGTTCTCCACGATTCTCGTGGAGATCTATTCGATGTAATCTTCTTTTGCGGTCTGTTTGTTGAGACCGATGAATTGTGGGTTTATGATCAAGTTTATCTATGAACAATATTTGAATCTCCTCTGAATTCTTTTGTATATGATTGGTTATCTTTGCAAGTCTCTTCGAATTATCAGTTTGGTTTGGCCTACTAGATTGATCTTTCTTGCAATGGGAGAAGTGCTTAGCTTTGGGTTCAATCTTGCGGTGTCCTTTCCCAGTGACAGCAGGGGCAGCAAGGCACGTATTGTATTCTTGCCATCGAGGATAACAAGATGGGGTTTATATCATATTGCATGAGTTTATCCCTCTACATCATGTCATCTTGCTTAAAGCGTTACTCTGTTCTTATGAACTTAATACTCTAGATGCATGCTGGATAGCGGTCGATGTGTGGAGTAATAGTAGTAGATGCAGGCAGGAGTCGGTCTACTTGTCACGGACGTGACGCCTATATACATGATCATACCTAGATATTCTCATAAGTATGCTCAATTCTATCAGTTGCTCAACAGTAATTTGTTTACCCACCGTAATACGTATGCTCTTGAGAGAAGCCACTAGTGAAACCTATGGCCCTCGGGTCTATTTTCCATCATATTAATCTTCAACACTTAGTTATTTCTTTTGCCTTTTATTTTACTTTGCATCTTTATTTCTCTTTATCATAAAAATACCAAAAATATTATCTTATCATATCTATCAGATCTCACTCTCGTAAGTGACCGTTGAGGGATTGACAACCCCTTTATCGCATTGGTTGCGAGGTTCTTATTTGTTTGTGTAGGTGCGAGGGACTCGTGCGTGATCTCCTACTGGATTGATACCTTGGTTCTCAAAAACTAAGGGAAATACTTACGCTACTTTACTGCATCACCCTTTCCTCTTCAAGGGAAAACCAATGCAATGCTCAAGAGGTAGCAAGAAGGATTTCTAGCGCCGTTGCCGGGGAGATTCGCGCCAAGTCAAGTCAAGTCAAGACATACCAAGTACCCATCACAAACTCTTATCCCTCGCATTACATTATTTGCCATTTGCCTCTCATTTTCCTCTCCCCCACTTCAGCTGTGCCGTTTTATTCGCCCTCTTCCGTTCGACTTTGTCGATTGCTTGTGTTGCCATGTACCTTCTTTTTGCTTGCATCTTCGCTTGCTAAAAGTTTATGGATCCTCATCCACTTGCTAATCTCTTTAAGAGATCCAATTATGATGAACCTATTGCTAGTGAGTTGAGTGCACTAGATTATCTTTATGAGGTTTCGATTGAAATTCGTGAATCTGAAAATTGTGACAAAGTACTTTATGAAGCGATTCACGATAGATCTTTGAATAAAAAGCATGATTGCAATGATTTTACTATAAATTATCTTGATGTCAATTGTGCTAATAATATTCAAAACCCTAAGCTTGGGGATGCTAGTTTTGCCATGACTACTATTTGTTGCAATGATCATGATTGGGGTGATTCTTCTTGTGATCTTGAAAATTTATCTAAGCCCTGTGATGAATATGAGATTGATAATAGTGTTTGCAATAAAATTGAAAGTGGCTTTGGAAGAGTGTCAACTTTAGATCCCACATATTTAGATTTTGATCAATCTTATGAAATTTTTGATAAAAGTGGGATTGGAGAGGTCATGACTTTAGTTAATGATAATCCCACTATTTTGGAAGAGTGCCAACTTCGCATGCATGTGGATCGTGTTGAAAATATTTTATGTGATAGCTATTTTGTTGAATTTTCTTATGATCGCACATGTAATTATTATGAGAGAGGAAAATATGGTTGTAGAAATTTTCATGTTACTAAATTACCTCTCGTTATGTTGAGATTGCTATTGTCACTTTCTTCTTCCTTGCATATGCTAGTTTTTGCTTGCCTTGCAAATTTGTTTGCTTATAATATGCCTATGCATAGGAAGTATGATAGACTTAGATGTGTTTGTCACGTGTTTTATGATACTCTCTTTGCGCTTCAATTCTTGTCTTTCTTGTGAGCATCATTGAAATCTCAATGCCTAGCTAAAAGGCTTTAAAGAAAAGTGCTTGTGGGGAGGCAACCCAATTTTATTTTAGTTTTTTTTTGCTTTTTGCTTCTGTTTAGGAATAAATATTTGATCTAGCCTCTGGTTAGATTTGTTTTTATGTTTTAATTAGTGTTTGTGCCAAGTTAAACCTATAGGATTTTCTTGGATGATAGTTATTTGATCTTGCTGAAAATTCTAGAAACTTTCTATTCACGAAAACAATTGTTAAAAATCACCAGAACGTGATAAAATACTGATTCCAATTGAAGTAGATCAATAAACAAATTTTCGAGGCCGTCCTATTTTGGTAGATTTTTTTGAGTTCCAGAAGTTTGCGTTAGTTACAGATTACTACAGACTGTTCTGTTTTTGACAGATTCTGTTTTTCGTGTGTTGTTTGCTTATTTTGGTGAATCTATGGCTAATAAAAGAGTTTATAAACCATAGAGAAGTTGGAATACAGTAGGTTTAACACCAATATAAATAAAGAATGAGTTCATTACAGTACCTTGAAGTGGTGTTTTGTTTTCTTTCGCTAACGGAGCTCATGAGATTTTCTGCTAAGTTTTGTGTTGTGAAGTTTTCAAGTTTTGGGTAAAAGATTTGATGGACTATGGAACAAGGAGTGGCAAGAGCCTAAGCTTGGGGATGCCCATGGCACCCCAAGATTATCTAAGGACACCAAAAAGCCAAAGCTTGGGGATGCCCCGGAAGGCATCCCCTCTTTCGTCTACTTCCATCGGTAACTTTACTTGGAGCTATATTTTTATTCACCACATGATATGTGTTTTCCTTGGAGCGTCTTGTATGATTTGAGTCTTTATTTGTTAGTTTGCCACAATCATCCTTGCTGTACACACCTTTTGAGAGAGACACACATGATTCGGAATTTATTAGAATACTCTATGTGCTTCACTTATATCTTTTCAGCTATATAGTTTTTGCTCTAGTGCTTCACTTATATCTTAAAGCACGGTGGTGGATTTGTTTTATAGAAATTATTGTTCTCTCATGATTCACTTATATTATTTTGAGAGTCCTACAAAACAGCATGGTAATTTGCTTAAATTGAGAAATTAGTCCTAAAGTAATAGGCATCCAAGATTAGTAAAAATTATCTTATGAGTGTGTTGAATATTATGAGAAGTTTGATGCTTGATAATTGTTTTGAGATATAAATATGGTGATATTAGAGTCATGCTAGTTGAGTAGTTGTGGATTTGAGGAATACTTGTGTTAAAGTTTGTGATTCCCGTAGCATGCACGTATGGTGAACCGTTATGTGATGAAGTTGGAGCATGATTTATTTATTGATTGTCTTCCTTATGAGTGGCGGTCGGGGACGAGCGATGGTCTTTTCCTACCAATCTATCCCCCTAGGAGCATGCGCGTAATACTTTGCTTTGATAACTTGTAGATTTTTGCAATAAATATATGAGTTCTTTATGACTAATGTTGAGTCCATGGATTATACGCACTCTCTTCCTTCCACCATTGCTAGCCTCTCTAATACCGCGCACTTTTCGCCGGTATCATACACCCACCATATACCTTCCTCAAAACAGCCACCATACCTACCTATCATGGCATTTCCATAGCCATTCCGAGATATATTGCCATGCAACTTACCACCGTTCCGTTTACTATGACACGCTCCATCATTGTCATATTGCTTCGCATGATCATGTAGTTGACATCGTATTTGTGGCAAAGCCACCGTTCATAATTCTTTCATACATGTCACTCTTGATTCATTGCATATCCCGGTACACCGCCGGAGGCATTCACATAGAGTCATATTTTGTTCTAAGTATTGAGTTGTAATTGTTGAGTTGTAAGTAATAAAAGTGTGATGATCATCATTTTTAGAGCATTGTCCCAAGTGAGGAAAGGATGATGGAGACTATGATTCCCCCACAAGTCGGGATGAGACTCCGGACGAAAAAAAAAGAAAAGAAAAAGAGGCCATAAAAAAGAGAAAAGTCCCAAATAAAAAAATGAGAGAAAAAGAGAGAAGGGACAATGCTACTATCCTTTTACCACACTTGTGCTTCAAAGTAGCACCATGATCTTCATGATACAGAGTCTCCTATGTATCACTTTCATATACTAGTGGGAATTTTTCATTATAGAACTTGGCTTGTATATTCCAATGATGGGCTTCCTCAAAATGCCCTAGGTCTTCGTGAGCAAGCGAGTTGGATGCACACCCACTTAGTTTCTTTTGTTGAGCTTTCATATACTTATAGCTCTAGTGCATCCGTTGCATGGCAATCCCTACTCACTCACATTGATATCTATTGATGGGCATCTCCATAGCCCGTTGATACGCCTAGTTGATGTGAGACTATCTTCTCCCTTTTGTCTTCTCCACAACCACCATTCTATTCCACATATAGTGCTATGTCCATGGCTCACGCTCATGTATTGCGTGAAGATTGAAAAAGTTTGAGAACACCAAAAGTATGAAACAATTTCTTGGCTTGTCATCCGGGTTGTGCATGATTTAAATACTTTGTCTGGTGAAGATAGAGCATAGCGAGACTATATGATTTTGTAGGGATAACTTTCTTTGGCCATGTTATTTTGAGAAGACATAATTGCTTAGTTAGTATGCTTGAAGTATTATTATTTTTATGTCAATATTAAAATTTTGTCTTGAATCTTTCGGATCTGAATATTCATACCACAATTAAGAGAATTACATTGAAAATTATGCTAAGTAGCATTCCACATCAAAAATTCTGTTTTTATCATTTACCTACTCGAGGACGAGCAGGAATTAAGCTTGGGGATGCTTGAAACGTCTCCAACGTATCTATAATTTTTGATTGTTCCATCCTATATTATATTCTGTTTTGGATGTTAATGGGTTTTATTATACACTTTTATATTATTTTTGGGACTAACCTATTAACCGGAGGCCCAGCCCAAATTGCTATTTTTTTGCCTATTTCAGTGTTTCGCAGAAAAAGAATATCAAACGGAGTCCAAACGGAATGAAACCTTCGGGAACGTGATTTTCAGAACAAACGTGATCGAGAGGACTTGGAGTCCACGTCAAGAAATCAACCAGGAGAACACGAGGCAGGGGGCGCGCCCTCCACCCTTGTGGGGCCCACGTTGCTCCACCGACGTACTTCTTCCTCCTACATATACCTACGTACCCCCAAACTATCAGATACGGAGCAAAAAATCTAATTCCACCACCGCAACCTTCTGTACCCATGAGATCCCATCTTGGGGCCTTTTTCGGCGCTCCGCCGAAGGGGGCATTGATCACGGAGGGCTTCTACATCAACACCATAGCCTCTCCGATGATGTGTGAGTAGTTTACCTCAGACCTTCGGGTCCATAGTTATTAGCTAGATGGCTTCTTCTCTCTCTTTGGATCTCAATACAAAGTTCTCCACGATTCTCGTGGAGATCTATTTGATGTAATCTTCTTTTGCGGTGTGTTTGTTGAGACCGATGAATTGTGGGTTTATGATCAAGTTTATCTATGAACAATATTTGAATCTCCTCTGAATTCTTTTATGTATGATTGGTTATCTTTGCAAGTCTCTTCGAATTATCAGTTTGGTTTGGCCTACTAGATTGATCTTTCTTGCAATGGGAGAAGTGCTTAGCTTTGGGTTCAATCTTGCGGTGTCCTTTCCCAGTGACAGCAGGGGCAGCAAGGCACGTATTGTATTGTTGCCATCGAGAATAACAAGATGGGGTTTATATCATATTGCATGAGTTTATCCCTCTACATCATGTCATCTTGCTTAAAGCGTTACTATGTTCTTATGAACTTAATACTCTAGATGCATGCTGGATAGCGGTCGATGTGTGGAGTAATAGTAGTAGATGCTGGCAGGAGTCGGTCTACTTGTCACGAACGTGATGCCTATGTACATGATCATACCTAGATATTCTCATAACTATGCTCAATTCTATCAATTGCTCAACAGTAATTTGTTTACCCACTGTAATACTTATGCTCTTGAGAGAAGCCACTAGTGAAACCTATGGCCCCCGGGTCTATTTTCCATCATATTAATTTTCAACACTTAGTTATTTCTTTTGCCTTTTATTTTACTTTGCATCTTTATTTCTCTTTATCATAAAAATACCAAAAATATTATCTTATCATATCTATCAGATCTCACTCTCGTAAGTGACCGTTGAGGGATTGACAACCCCTTTATCGCATTGGTTGCGAGGTTCTTATTTGTTTGTGTAGGTGCGAGGGACTCATGCGTGATCTCCTACTGGATTGATACCTTGGTTCTCAAAAACTGAGGGAAATACTTACGCTACTTTACTACATCACCCTTTCCTCTTCAAGGGAAAACCAACGCAGTGCTCAAGAGGTAGCAGGGCACCCCCAGGTGCAGCTCTGGCCCATTGGGTGTCTTCTGGTCCATAAAAAATCCTCAAAAAGTTTCGCGGTGTTTGGACTCCGTTTGATATTGATTTCCTGCGATGTAAAATACAAGCAAAAAACAGCAACTCGCACTGGGCACTGCGTCAATAGGTTAGTCCAAAAATATGATATAAAGTTGCTATAAAATGATTGTAAAACATCCAAGGATGATAATATAACATCATGAATACTTCATAAATTATAGATACGTTGGAGACGTATCATACGCCGCGCCGCAGCCCTATGCGGCGCCCTACGGGCCCCTCTCCTACGGGCAGCCGCCGTAGTCAAGTGGGCTGCCGCTGTTGCCCCTAATGGCCCCGCCCCAGCAGGCCGCGCTCCCACCGGCGCCGTGGGACTCAGCTCTCTTGGCATCCCTGCACTCCGTCCCCTCCCCGCCCACCTACACCGACGGCGACGACTGGTATATGGACACTGGAGCTACTGCGCATATGGCAGCTCATCCCGGTAACCTCACACCTCCTATCCTGTCCACAATTCCGCTCGCATCACTGTCGGTGACGGTTCCTCCCTTCCCATTACTCACATAGGACATGCTTCTTTTCCATCTAATTCTACTCCATTGTCATTATCTAACATCTTAGTTTCTCCCGATCTTATTAAAAATCTTGTCTCTGTTCGTTCTTTTTGAAAGTGCTAGTTATCGACTAGAGGGGGGGGGGGTGAATAGGCGATTTTTATGAAAGTCTTCAAAACATGAGGTCTTTGAAGACAAACAGATGAAATGAACCTATTGATAGGCAGCGGAAGATAGACTACGCTAGACAAGCTATAGTCAAGTAAGCAATGCAGTGCAAGTACGAAGACTATCATCAGCTAGGTAGTATGGATCAGAATGGGAGACAATATGAAGCCAAACAGGTAATAGTCTTCACACAATGAAGTCAAACAGATCAGACAGGCAAGCAATGACTTCGCGAAGACAAACAGTAAAGTAAAGGGAAGTGGAGGATAGAACCAGTTGCTTGGTGAAGACAAGGATTTGGTATACCAGTTCCAGTTGCTGTGACAACTGTACGTCTAGTTAGGGAGGCTGAGATTGAACTCAGAAGACCGCATCTTCACCTTATTCCCCTCGAGCTAAGGACACCCAGTCCTCACCCAATCATTCTGGTAAATCTTCAAGGTAGACTTCCAAACCTTCACAGACTTCATTCACCGGCAATCCATAATGACTCTTGGACGCTCACAACGCGACGCCTAACCAGCTGGAGGATACACAGTCCTCAAGTGTAACAAGTCTTCAGATCACGCGGACAGAAAGACTTCAGTGATGCCTAACACTCTTTGGCTCTGGGTGTTTTGGGCTTTGTCCTCGCAAGGATCTCTCTCTCTCAAAGGCTTCGGAGGTGGGTTGCTCTCAAACGACAAAAGTTGTGCACTAACTCTGAGCAGCCACCAATTTATGGTGTAGGGGGTGGGCTATTTATAGCCAGGAGGCAACCCGACCTGATACGTCCGAAATGACCCTGGGTCACTAAGGAACCGACATGTGTCAAAACCGACAGATCTCGGGTAGGGGGTCCCAGGCTGTGGATCTGGGATCGATGGGTAACGGGAGACAAGGGACACGGTGTTTACCCAGGTTCAGGCCCTCTTAATGGAGCTAATACCCTACTTCCTGCTTGATTGATCTTGATGAATATAAGGATTACAAGAGTTGATCTACCTCGAGATCATATGTTGTGGTCTAAAACCTAAGGGTATGATGAATAATGTCATAATGATCTAGCATATCCCTATCGACTAGCCCGGCCTCGGCTTATATAATGTACCAGAGGCCTAGGGTAACAAGATTCCTAGTCGAATACGTCAGTGGAGAGGAGTCCTTGTCTTGATCACCAAGTCTTGTGGAATCTTCCTCGTGTACGCATCGGCTGTCCGAACTGGCCCATGAGTAAACGGCCATGGGGGTCCTCGGCCCAATCCAACTGATCGAGAGACGATGTGGTGAGTATCCCCTAGTCCAGGACACCATCAGTAGCCCCCTGAATCGGTCTTGAAGTTGGGGACGCTCCTCGGTTCTTCCGAACCGTTCTTCGTCTTCGGTCGTCGGTCTTGAAAACAGGTTCAACAAATCTTCCCATCTTTTATCTTGAGGATTGCCGAGCTAAATCTGAAGATCTCACACGCCGGGTATCCGAGGAGCCCTTTAAGTCTTCGGCCTTTATCAATGCCTTGTTATTTTTATGCCACACCTCAGGTTTGAAGTGTTTGTCTTGCGGCAGTGTCCTCTTGCATCCGAGCTCCAACGTCGGACTGCATTCGAGGTATCTTTTTGCAGCCGAGCACCAACGCCGGACCGCTTCCGAGCTCCAACGCCGGAATGTATCCAAGCTCCAACGCCGGACTGTATCCGAAGAGTCTTGTTACAGCCGAGCTCCAATGCCGGACTGCATCCGAGCTCCAGCGTATCCGAGCTCCAACGCCGGACTATATCCGAGGTGTCATAGATCACCTTGGTTGAAAAAAGTTGAAGGAGTTTAGCAGATCTTAATGCCGGAAATGCCCTCTTTGGAGCCAGTCACTTGCATCCGAGCTATATCCAAAAATGCTTTCGAGGTGGTTCAGCACCTCGGTCATGGGCTGATTGTTTGCGGATTTTATTTCCGATGCATGTAAATTTATTTGCTGTTAATATGTACAACCAGTAGCCCTCAAGATGTGTGTCGGTCTAAAACCCGAGATGCACCTGAAGGAAAACATGAAACCGCTGATCCTAGTAGCCCCTGAGACTCAGGTCGATTCGCGGAATCGGCTTGAGGATCAACTCCTAGCTCGGCAACATACGTAGGAATAGAAATGCGGTGTAATATATTAGAGGTAATAGTGATCGGCGGACGGGCTTCTGAGAGAGGGTCGTGAGAAGTCACCGTAATATATTAGCTTGATGCCGGATAAGTCCCAGATGGTACTTATTGTTGTCCGAAGACGCGCTTGTCCGTAGTTCCGTCATGCCGAACACTGAGCACTTTGAATTTTCTGCATTGAATAGGCAATGCAGTAGCCCCCGAGCCACTGGTTGGGTGGCAACACCAGATCAGGGGATCGATGTGCCCCTTTAATATTTTAAGTAATGAGCGCGAAGCCCAGTAGCCCCCGAGCCTTAATGTGGGCATGGATTTCTAAGGATCGATATCCGTTTGATAGAAAAAATTGTTGTGTTTAACACAAACTTCTCAAAAAGAGAATAAGGTCTCTTAAAGGAGCGTAGAGCTGGTCGAAATCCGAGCTCACCAAGGTAGGCCCCAAGGGGTTTAAAAGATGGGTTGCAGTAAATGGATTTTAATCGCAATTTTTATGTGTAATGATTCTATGTATCCAAGTACTTTACATCATTAATGCTCGGATCTGCATTGTACAAAACTTTGTTGACCGACCATCGGCTTCAACCTCCTCGGCCAGTAGCTGGGGAGTGTTTGTCCCACTTTATAAAGCCGTTATAAGGGCAAAGATTTACGGCAAACAAGGCAATCCGGTCATATGGTTTTATAAACAAAGGTATGCGGAGAGATATGCTATAATGCTATTAAACGTAAGAAACATCTTCCAAAGAAAATATTCCTGCTATCGGTTCCTTTCTTTGGACTGTCATACTGATCATGATCATGAAACCTCACCTCCGATCAATGTGTGAGGAAAATACTGAGGATTTAGTTTGGGGACAATGCCCGAACTTATGTGGTCTTTAGCGAACCTGAATTTTCACTTCCATCGTTGCCGACCAATTATATCCGTTAAGATAGCTAGCTTTCGGCTTCAACCAGTCTGAGGTACTAACCCGGATGACCCGGTAGTAATAATCACAGAGGTGCTCCCTTTACCGCCTAGCCCAACAATCGGGAACGTAGGGGTAAGCACAAGAGCCAGGCAGCCCAGCTTGGCCAAAATCTTAAGTCAAATTGATGCAAATATATGGCTTTATAACGATAATTACGGAAGGCAGCGCTTGTATATTGAATACGAACACTGATGATATATGTTTATTTTGACTCTGTTGCGACCGTTTATCATTTGAAAGTGGCCCATCGTCGGCTTTTACCCCTTTGTAGATGCTACACAGGGTGTTTCCACTGTAACAAGACAACCCTTAGCCGGCGTCTCGGTGCCTAGAGGCGGCTGCTTTAGCGGAAACGAGGCAATCAGATATGCAGGCTTTATAACTTTCACTTAGTCATAGGAGCTTAAAGTTGGGAGGCCAGTTACTAGCAGCCGATTAGTGTTCGGCGTCAGCCGAGGTCAAGCCGTTAACACTTCGGCCAATGTTATGAATGGCCCGTCGCTTAACACGGGGTGACCTCCATTGATCTTATAGTTTAACACAGTCATCGGATCGCTGACCAGTTTACGCTTATCGTGACAGTCGGTTTTTGGCTTTCTCCACTGAGGTGCTTAACCATGCGAGCTGGAAGAACAATCGCAGTGGTTCTCCCTTTGCACACCTAGCCGAACAAAGCGGAACGTAGGAGGCAAGCACAGGAGCCGGGCAACCCAACTATTGATCGAAGACACAATTCGAAACCGATGCATATAAAGCAATGCCCGAGAATGCTTTGCCGAGGACTCTATGGGGTACCTTGGTTTTGGTGGGTTCAGCTGTAGTCTCAGCCCCCCGTGAATATTGCCAATACTTTAAAGGCGTCTGGCGTTGCACTGCTCGGGAACTAGTCCCGATGTGGCGTGTGTTTTGTCAACGCCGAGGTGTAGTTCGGTGGGAAAGATGCCAAGCTGTGGGTCGAAAAAGATCTCCCAAGCTGAATTATTATGCAGAGCACCTCGGTCATGAGGATGTCCCGCTTCCTGAAAGGAAAACATATAAATAGCTAAAAAAGTGCCATAAGCTCAAAAAGCCAAAAACTTATGTAAAAGCTTGACGTCCGAACTAAATCAAGTCATTTGGTGCCAATCCGAAAATTAGTCTTAAATTTTTTGTGCTTCTGTCGCACATTAATATGACACATCCGATCTCAAGACTTCAAGCGGGTCAGCCCACGACTGCAACCTCCTATCCCGAAGGCAGAGTAATTCTCATTAGGCCAGTTTAGCGAGCTAAACTCGAGTGGCTTTGAGAGAGAAACTAGGCTCCCCGGCTGTTCACCACACACTTGCGTCGAAAAAGGAGTGATAGAAACAGACTTTGCGACGACTAAGAATAAATTTTTTATTAAAAAATGGCTCATGGAAATTTTAAGAACCCCCAGTTAACATGGGTAAAGGGAGTTTCCTTTAACAAACAACGTATGTGAGCATGGTCGACCGAACAAAATTTAAAATTTAAAACTTTGAGCATGAAAGCGACTTAGCTGGTTAATGTGTTCGACATCGATGACGCGGTTCGTGCTTACGGCGGGATGAGGTCCCATCACCTAAGCCGGTCCCGAGGTGGCGGAGCGAAGTGTTCGGCACTCTGAAGTGGCGACATAGCACGGCCAATGTGGCGAGGTGGAACCCCCAGTCCGACCGAGGCGACGGAGCAGGCCGGCAGTATGACGTCGAAGTCCCTGGCGTGGGTTAATGAACTAATGACGAAGCCCCTGATCCAGCCGAGGTGACGTGGTACGTCAGTACGCCGAGGTGACAGCGCTGCCCAACCCGGATCATTTACTTGTGCACAGAAAATAGTGCAAGCCATAAATAATAGTAATAATAATAAATTAAAAGAAAACTCATTGCATAATTAATAATTTATGCAAAGTGAGTAATAAAAGAAATATGGCTCGTGTGCCGAACACACGATGAGGTAGATCTCTCTCAGCGATGACGAAGTCCCCAAGGCAACCGAACATGTCGGTATGGCAATTCGACCAACAAGGTGATCACGCGAGCCGATTTATGCCAATTGGGACGACGACATCGGCTTGCCGAAGTGACCGCGTGACGCAGTCGAAGTCGATTACCTACACATGAAAAATAGTGCAGTCCAAAAAATAATAATATAAACATATAAAAAAATCTTCGCATAATTAATTTACGCAAAATAATTTTTTTAAAGAGAAGTGGCCTGGCGTCGAAGTCAATGTCGATGCAGGGCATCGACTTGATGCAGTAAGGCGTGGCAAAGCCTGAATTCACAGGTCGGTCCGAGTTCCGGATGCGGCGTTCGCCGAACTGTGTACGAAAACTGACCGAACCACCATGCGACCGTCATTAATGCGGCCACCATTTGATAGACCTATGTACAGATGATGGAACAAACCAGAGTAATAATTCCTCGGGAAAAATAAACCCAAACAAGCCAAAATTATTAGGATTAATAGCACCTGGTTTATTTGTTGTAGCAATCCTGAAGAAAGGTAACTCCCAAAATTGGGACTCGATCCGCACACCCATTGGCTGATGGGTGATGAAGCGACGGCATGGCGATGCTGGCAAAGGTTGGCTCACCGAGGCAAAGCCCCCGGTCCAGCTAACGTGATGAAGCCGGTCGGCTGGTGACGCCGAAGTCTCCGGAGTAGGTTGATGAAGATATGGCGAAGCCCCCAGTCCAGACGACATGATGGAGCAGGTCGGTAAGGAGACGTTGCAGCTACCATGTCAGCCGAGGTGTTGGAGCAGTTCGGCGTGATGGACATCGGCTTGAAGAAGCAATAGTGCGGCCATGCCGACGCAGGTCGTAACTTGTGACGCGGTCAATGCCGGCTTGATGAAGTGACCATGCGGCGATGCCGGTGTGCCCGCTCCGTGTAATCCGTGGGGCGGCGATGTTGGTGATGATTTATCCTTGGCGATTCCGAACTCTTGTTCGGCTCGCCGAGATGATGATCCGAAGAAGTTGAGTTCGGCTCAACAAAGCGACGACGTGTCTAGCGCAGGTCATCAGCCGTGGAGCAATATTGCCGAACTGGTTTGACACCAGTGTGATGGTGAAGATTACCTCAGAGGAGGCTTAAAATTTTATGGGCACGTGTTTAAAAACAACGCACAATACCCTAGAAAAAAATTCCTTCAAAAAGGTTGTCTAGTATCCCATTCATGAAGAAACATGAACTCAGGCCGGATTCGTATTCGCACAGAAAACAGATCCAAAAATTGGTCCACTCATCGGAAGGTTCCCTAAGTTTGAATATAAGGATTACAAGAGTTGATCTACCTCGAGATCATATGTTGTGGTCTAAAACCTAAGGGTATGACGAATAATGTCATAATGATCTAGCATATCCCTATCGACTAGCCCGACCTCGGCTTATATAATGTACCAGAGGCCTAGGATAACAAGAGTCCTAGTCGAATACGTTGGTGGAGAGGAGTCCTTGTCTTGATCACCAAGTCTTGTGGAATCTTCCTCATGTACGCATCGGCTGTCCGAACTGGCCCATGAGTAAACGATCATGGGGTCCTCGGCCCAATCCAACTGATTGGGAGACGACGTGGTGAGTACCCCCTAGTCCAGGACACCGTCAACCGACACGTGTCCAACGATCGGATTTCAAACACACACGGCAGCTTGACTTGGGCTACAAGTAAAGTTGACTCATCCAACTTTGGATAAGATTTACTCTCATTGTCTTCGCTCGAAGACATAGGATTTTGGTTGAGCATCACATCAGTCATTCTGACTTTGTTCACTTGGACCCCACATAACAGTACAGTGGCTCCTATGACTCAATATAGAAGAAAAGGAAACTACGAAACAACTCTGTCTTCGCACTCCATAGTCTTCAAGTGAATGTCTTCACATGTCATAATCTTCATTGTGAATGTCTTCACGAACCACCATTGTCTTCAATGTCTTCACACATTTTTAGGGGTCATCTTTGGTAGGTAAACCAAATCAATAAGGAACTACTACCTGTGTTATCCTGCAATTCTCACAAACACATTAGTCCCTCAACCAAGTTTGTCGTCAATACTCCAAAACCAACTAGGGGTGGCAGTAGACGCACTTACAATCTCCCCCTTTTTGGTGATTGATGACAAACTGGTTGAAGTTTCCAACGGGGATAAAAGTATGTGAAAGTTAAAGATCAAAGTCATTGTCTTCATAAGTTGCAAAAGGCTCCCCCCGAAGATGTGCATATAAGTAGTTTGCTTTTCAATGCAAATGCACATGGCATGTTTTACTTTGTGGAGATCCTCTTCAACTTACGAAGACAATTCATCATGCATATATCAGAATAGCAAAGATAATGACATGCATAATGAGAAATGGGCGTCTGTAGAATGACTTCATGCGGAATTTATCACCGCATCACAGAGTAGCAGCAAAAGTAGTACACGACTATCAAGTTTAAGTGTTACAACTCAAAAGCCAAATAGTTTCAAAACGAGAGTTGTAAGAACTTAGCAAAAATAATTCAACCACCCCATATGGACCCGCTTGAAGACTATCAACCTCATATGCTTCTCCCCCTTTTGTCAGTAAGGACCAAAAAGGTTTGAAGACATAGATGATCTACTCGTTCCCAGTTGGAGTAGAAGTTGGAGCAGGGTCAACGTTGGAGTTGGGCGGTGCAGACGGGCCTGAAGCAGAATCGTGGTGCAGTGTAGCCAGATTTGGGGAAGTGGCGTCATCTTCTTCATCGACGACTCTTGCAACAACAGTTGCAGCCGAAGAAGAATGTTCAGAATCTTCAATTGAGGGTGTGCGATGCCAACTTGCAGATTGCGGAGGCCTGGAGTCAAACTTGAAGCTCTCGGTGAAGCCATCTTCGCGAAGATCATCTTCAGAGCAGAGCAATGTGAGGCTCTTCCAGGACCGCCGACAGGCTTCATGCACAACGAATGAGATCTTGGTGGCCAAGTTGCAAATGCGATTAACATCAACCAAGAGACTCTGCATTTGACGCTTCAGCCAGTCATGATGCCTATCCTGCTTTTGATGTAGAGACACTAGAAGCTCACGGTCGTTGAGGACACGGGTGCTGGCAGTGGCTTCATTATTGGCACGGTGCGGTAGACGCAAGTTGCCAGCCAGAGGATAAGCAGGAGTAGCAGAATTTGGCACATGAATCCCTTCAATTTGTTGCGTGAAGCTTTGGAATTCTGCATTTTGAAGATGGAGTGGCTTCTTTGCTAGCTCAGGGTCGTAGATGGCTTCAATGGACATATCAACATCAGGCGGAAATACAACGTAATTGCGTGCTGAAGGTTGATAGTTGATGGTTGAATGAAGTTTGATCAAACGCATCACCCATGGAGCATAGAATTTCAGTCCAAAAAGATCAATCCCAGAGGCTGCAAGCTGTCGGATGAAGAAATCCTGAGTGTTGAATCTGATGCCATTGATGATATAGAGCACCAATGTCTTCATGGCGCCTTCGAGTTTAGCTTCACAGGAATTGCCTATGATTGGCCAGAGAGTACGCCTCAGAATGTGATAAACTGTGCGCGGCAAGTACTCAAGGTCCTGAACAAAGAATTCCTTGGGGTATTCGGCGTCGTGAGGCAATGGCTTCATCATGCTCAACATCTGGCTCAGGTTGGGCTCTTGCTTTTGGAATATGCTCTACAGTTCGTTCTGATGAAGCTGACAACCAGGTTCATACAACTCACCTAGAGTGGGCAGGGAAGTAAGCTCAATGATGTCCTGAGCTTTGGCTTCATGATGAATATCACTTGTCATCCACTCAAGGATCCAAGTCTTCGGATCCCTGTTGTAGCCTCAAATGTGCAATGTAGCAAAAAACTGTAGCAGAAGTTCTTTATTCCAGTGCTCCTTGTCAGTCACAAACGGCAGCAGCCCAACGTCTCTGAAGCAGTCCAGTGCCTCCTCAAGGCATGGCATCCCAGCCATAGCATCACAATCCAGACGCTTATGAGGAAAAATCCAGTCCAGGTTGTATAAGATGCAGGAGTAGTAGCTTTGCTGCTGATGGCTCCAAAACCGGTCAGAGGAGATCTTGGGCTTCGTGTACGGGTTCTTGGCGCTGTCAAAGAAGGTGTTGTGCTCTCTGAAGCTGAGCACACTGAACGAGCCCTGTGTCGTTGCAGCACTTGGAAGCCTTGGCAGTCTTGGCTTTGGCTTCTGAACCTGAGGCCTTTGCTCCACGTGATAATCATATTGTGGGCCGGGAGAAGTGGGTGGAACCATGATAGGCCATCTGACTGTGACAAGCTCGCCACTACGATTGAACGTGCGTTCCATCGTATGAGGCCTTGGTGGAGGAACGGCGTCATCAGAAGTGATTGGCTGCACAATGGTGTCAGTTGCAGCATTGGCGTCGGGCTCCACATTGTCTTCACACATGACTATGTCATTGGCTTCAGTGGTGTTGGTGGTGGCAGCCTCATTGTTTTCAACCTCCATCTCTTCAACGACTAGAGGGTCTGGCACAATCACATTCTCTTCGGGTTGGACTGGATCACTGATACGTCTCCGTCGTATCTCCTTTCCAAACAATTTTCCCCTTGTTTTGGACTCTAACTTGCATGATTTGAATGGAACAAACCCGGACTGACGCTGTTTTCAGCAGACTTTCCATGGTGTTATTTATGTGCAGAAACAAAAGTTCTCGGAATGACTTGAAACTCCATGGAACATCTTTTTGGAAAATATTAAAAATACTGGAAGAAAAATCCATGTCAGGGGCCCACACCATGTCCACGAGGGGGGCGTGCCTGCCCCATGGGCACGCCCCCTACCTCATGGGCCCCCTGACGCTCCACCGACCTCAACTCCAACTCAATATATTCACTTTCGGGGAGAAAAAAATAAGAGAGAAGGATTCATCGCGTTTTACGATACGGAGCCGCCGCCAAGCACTAAAACCTCTCGGGAGGGCTGATTTGGAGTCCGTTCGGGGCTCCGGAGAGGGGAACCGGTCGCCATCGTCATCATCAACCATCCTCCATCACCAATTTCATGATGCTCACCGCCGTGCGTGAGTAATTCCATCGTAGGCTTGCTGGACGGTGATGGGTTGGATGAGATCTATCATGTAATCGAGTTAGTTTTGTTAGGGTTTGATCCCTAGTATCCACTATGTTCTGAGATTGATGTTGCTATGACTTTGCTATGCTTAATACTTATCACTAGGGCCCGAGTGCCATGATTTCAGATCTGAACCTATTATGTTTTCATGAATATATATGTGTTCTTGATCCTATCTTGCAAGTCTATAGTCACCTACTATGTGTTATGATACGGCAATCAGTATCTCTTACTCACCAATACTTTTGTGCAAAACTTCTACTATTATCCTAAGGAATCACCTCCTTCAGTAGAGTTTCATTTATATGATGTTGTTAAGAAGATGCCACTAGATGAATTTTGCAAGGTTTTCAAAATACCTTTTGAGGGTATTTTAGATGAACCACATCGTAAAGATGTGGATGGGTTTGTTGACACTATCACTGTGGGGGAAACCAGGAAGGTTTCTGATGCAAGAATCACTAGCATACATTTTCCTGTTTTACGCTACTTTGCCATATTTGCTAGTCGTTGCTTAATTGGTCGCGGAAAATGTGGAAACCTTAGTGTTCCTGATATTATTATCTTGTTCCATGGTTTATTATGCGATAACACTGTTAGTATGGGCGGTATTATTGCCAAACGGTTAAGTCCGAACCGTACAAAGGGCCCCATCTTTGGAGGTATTTATGCTTCACGCCTTGCTGTACACTATAACATACCTATTAGGCACTATGAAAAAGAAGAAAAATTGCTGCCCACTGCTTATTTAGATTATAAGAGTATGGTAGCGCATGACTTTATTGTTAAGAATAGGGAAGGAGCGCTTAAATACAAATTGTTCTTTGATAAACATCACCCTGAGACTATTACCTTTCCTGCTCCCTCCTTGTTTAATTTATCTGAAGGTCCGTATCTCGTTCCGTTGGCGGCCATTCACGCCTACCAGAACCCTACACCAACCACGGAGCCAGAACCACAATTTGAACCTCCACGACAGTCTAACTACCAGTGGGATCCGGAGATGATTGCCAACCAGTGGCAGTCAGAATCTTCTTCATCTCAGTACGACTCCAGCTACAACTATGGATATCCGCCAGGTCAAAAATCAGAGAGAAGGATTCATCACGTTTTACGATACGGAGCCGCCGCCAAGCCCTAAAACCTCTCGGGAGGGCTAATCTGGAATCCGTTCGGGGCTCCGGAGAGGGGAATCCGTCGCCATCGTCATCATCAACCATCCTCCATCACCAATTTCATGATGCTCACCGCCGTGCGTGAGTAATTCCATCGTAGGCTTGCTAGACGGTGATGGGTTGGATGAGATCTATCATGTAATCGAGTTAGTTTTGTTAGGGTTTGATCCCTAGTATCCACTATGTGTCTGAGATTGATGTTGCTATGACTTTGCTATGCTTAATGCTTGTCACTAGGGCCCGAGTGCCATGATTTCAGATCTGAAACTATTATGTTTTCATAAATATATGTGAGTTCTTGATCCTATCTTGCAAGTCTATAGTCACCTACTATGTGTTATGATCCAGCAACCCCGAAGTGACAATAATCGGGACCACTCTCGGTGATGACCGTAGTTTGAGGAGTTCATGTATTCACTATGTGTTAATGCTTTGGTCCGGTACTCTATTAAAAGGAGGCCTTAATATCCCTTAGTTTCCATTAGGACCCCGCTGCCACGAGAGGGTAGGACAAAAGATGTCATGCAAGTTCTTTTCCATAAGCACGTATGACTATATTCGGAATACATGCCTACATTACATTGATGAATTGGAGCTAGTTCTGTGTCACCCTATGTTATGACTGTTACATGGTGAACCGCATCCGGCATAATTCTCCATCACCGATCCAATGCCTACGAGCTTTCCACATATTGTTCTTCGCTTGTTTACTTTCCCGATGCTATTGTTACAATCACTACAAAACACCAAAAATATTACTTTTTCTACTGTTACCTTTGTTACCGTTACCACTACTATCATATTACTTTGCTACTAAATACTTTGTTGCAGATATTAAGTTATCCAGGTGTGGTTGAATTGACAACTCAACTGCTAATACTTGAGAGTATTCTTTGGCTCCCCTTGTGTCGAATCAATAAATTTGGGTTGAATACTCTACCCTCAAAAACTGTTGCGATCCCCTATACTTGTGGGTTATCAATCACTGGCCGGGGGAGTAGCTTCTCTCTCTTCTTCTTTCTCTTTTTCCTTTTCTTCTTCGGCTGATGCAGCCGGAATGTCTTCAGCAGCTTTAGCTTCAGACTCAGAAGCAGACACAGAAGGGATGGCTTCAGGGAACACTTGACATGCTACTAAGCTTGTGTGTTGCACATCCTCTTCTGGAATGCTTGACATGGAGACCTGAGGCCTTTGCGAAGCCTGCGGAATGCTGGCGACGCCTTTGGAGAGGGAGTGGTCTGTTCCATGTAGTCATCATCAAGCACTGGAGTGGTGACTTGAGCTGGTGGAGTACAGGGGATCTCATCTTGCAGGGGGTGTCAGGTTGTTGCTCTACCCATGAATCATCTTGAGCAACTGGCGTCAAGGGACGACCATTGCTAATGAGTTCACTGCTCGTGGGAGTAGGCGATGATACCGATTTGGGTTCAAGCCGAGGAAGGACTTCATCATCATTTACATTGTCTTCACGACCAATGTCTTCAGCTGCGTTGGGGTCAACAACTGGAATCTCTTCACTTTCTGGAGCCTCTGTGGAAGCAGACTCATGAATCACAAGGCGGCGTTCGCGGTTTTCAGGTGGAGCAATAGAGATTCGCTTGACATTCGGCGGTACTTGGGCAGTGGCACGCTCTTTCTTTGAAGACTTAGAAGCCTTAGTCTTCAACTTCTTTTTGGAGGGGCAGCATCAGGGGTGTCATGATGCTTCCTCTTCCTAGCTTCGGCTTCGGCTAGCCGTGTCTTCTTTTGCTCAGAAACTGCTGAGGGGACCTTTCGCTTCGAGCCAGTCATGCTGGCAGGGAAGACAATGCTTCGTTGGCCCTGCCTTGAAGATTTTGGTTCAGCTTCAGCAGACTGCTTGGTTTTCTTGGCAGCCATCTTGGGGTCGATGCCAAGACACTCAAGTGCTTTTCTCTTCTTAGCTTCATTGTGTGCTTGCACACATTTCTGTGCATAGTACTTCATGCGCTCGCGTGATCCTTTGGCTTCTTCATGCTTCTTGTTGAACTCGGCGTTGAGGTCATTCATCATTTGCTTGAATATTTGCACATCAGCAACACCGAGCTTGGCCATGTGCTTCTTGAAATGTGCCTTCTCATAGTCTATCTTGTTCTTGAGCTCAACGATTTTCTAAGCCAAGGCAAGTTCATTGGCAATATTAATGCGTTCCTAGATAAAGCTAAGTTGAAAGATGATGGTAGCAACTGCACGGACTGGGTCCGTAACTTAAGGATTATCATTATTGCTGCACAGAAGAATTACGTCCTAGAAGCACCGCTAGGTGCCAAATGTTGGGGAACGTAGTAATTTCAAAAAAATTCCTACGCACACGCAAGATCATGGTGATGCATAGCAACGAGAGGGGAGAGTGTTGTCCACGTACCCTCGTAGACCGACAACGGAAGCGTTAACACAACGCGGTTGATGTAGTCGTACGTCTTCACGATCCGACCGATCAAGTACCGAACGCACGACACCTCCGAGTTCAGCACACGTTTAGCTCGATGACGTCCCTCGAACTCCGATCCAGCCGAGCTTTGAGGGAGAGTTCCGTCAGCACGACGGCGTGGTGATGATGATGATGTTCTACCGACGCAGGGCTTCGCCTAAGCACCGCTACGATATTATCGAGGTGGATTATGATGGAGGGGGGCACCGCACACGGCTAAAAGATCAAACGATCAATTGTTGTGTCTCTGGGGTGCCCCCCTGCCCCCGTATATAAAGGAGCAAGGGAGGAGGAGGCCGGCCCTAGGAGGGGGCGCACCAAGTGTGGAGTCCTACTAGGACTCCCTAGTCCTAGTAGGATTCCACCTCCCATATGGAATAGGAAAAGAGGAAGGGAAAAAGAGAAGGAAGGAAGGGGGCGCCCCCTTTCCCTAGTCCAATTCGGACCAGACCAAGGGGAGGGGTGCGGCCACCCTTGAGGCCCTTTTTCTTCTTTCCCGTATGGCCCAATAAGGCCCAATACGTATTCCCGTAACTCTCCGGTACTCCGAAAAATATCCGAATCACTCGGAACCTTTCCGAAGTCCGAATATAGTCGTCCAATATATCGATCTTTACGTCTCGACCATTTCGAGACTCCTCGTCATATCCCCGATCTCATCCGGGACTCCGAACTCCTTCGGTACATCAAAACTCAATAAAACTGTCATCGTAACGTTAAGCGTGCGGACCCTACGGGTTCGAGAACTATGTAGACATGACCGAGACACGTCTCCGGTCAATAACCAATAGCGGGATCTGGATGCCCATATTGGCTCCCATATATTCTACGAAGATCTTTATCGGTCAGACCGCATAACAACATACGTTGTTCCCTTTGTCACCGGTATGTTACTTGCCCGAGATTTGATCGTCGGTATCTCGATACCTAGTTCAATCTCGTTACCGGCAAGTCTCTTTACTCATTCCGTAACACATCATCCCGCAACTAACTCATTAGTCACAATGCTTGCAAGGCTTATAGTGATGTGCATTACCGAGTGGGCCCAGAGATACCTCTCCGACAATTTGAGTGACAAATCCTAATCTCGAAATACGCCAACCCAACAAGTACCTTTGGAGACACCTGTAGAGCACCTTTATAATCACCCATTTACGTTGTGATGTTTGGTAGCACACAAAGTGTTCCTCCGGTAAACGGGAGTTGCATAATCTCATAGTCATAGGAACATGTATAAGTCATGAAGAAAGCAATAGCAACATACTAAACGATCGAGTGCTAAGCTAACGGAATGGGTCAAGTCAATCACGTCATTCTCCTAATGAGGTGATCTCGTTAATCAAATGACAACTTATGTCTATGGCTAGGAAACATAACCATCTTTGATTAACGAGCTAGTCAAGTAGAGGCATACTAGTGACACTCTGTTTGTCTATGTATTCACACATGTATTATGTTTCCGGTTAATACAATTCTAGCATGAATAATAAACATTTATCATGATATAAGGAAATATATAATACTTTATTATTGCCTCTAGGGCATATTTCCTTCACCAAACCCGTTGCTGGAGCAACGCCAGATGTTATGAACGTCTGGCAGAGCAAAGCTGATGACTACTCGATAGTTCAGTGTGCCATGCTTTACGGCTTAGAACCTGGACTTCAACGACGTTTTGAACGTAATGGAGCATATGAGATGTTCCAGGAGTTGAAGTTAATATTTCAAGCAAATGCCCGGATTGAGAGATATGAAGTCTCCAATAAGTTCTACAACTGCAAGATGGAGGAGAATAGTTCTACAGCTGCAGTTGCTACCATCATCTTTCAACTTAGCTTTCTCTAGGAACGCATTAATATTCAATGGAATAACATAGACATGCAAAATACTATCAGGTACTAAGTTCATGACAAATTAAAGTTGAATTAATCAAATTACTTAAGAACTCCCACTTAGATAGACATCCCTCTAATCATCTAAGTGATCACGTGATCCATATCAACTAAACCATGTCCAATCATTGCTACCTCTTGAGCACTGCGTTGGTTTTCCCTTGAAGAGGAAAGGGTGATGCAGCAAAGTAGCATAAGTATTTCCCCCAGTTTTTGAGAACCAAGGTATCAATCCAGTAGGAGCCCACTTACGAGTCCCTCGCACCTACACAAACAAATAAATCCTCGCAACCAACGCGATAAGGGGTTGTCAATCCCTACACGGTCACTTACGAGAGTGAGATCTGATAGATATGATAGGATAATATTTTTGGTATTTTTATGATAAAGATGCAAAGTAAAATAAAAGCAAAATAAAAGGCAACGGAAATAGCTAAGTGTTGGAAGATTAATATGATGGAAAATAGACCCGGGGGCCATAGGTTTCACTAGTGGCTTCTCTCAAGAGCATAAGTATTTACGGTGGGTGAACAAATTACTGTTGAGCAATTGACAGAATTGAGCATAGTTATGAGAATATCTAGGTATGATCATGTATATAGGCATCACGTCCGAGACAAGTAGACCGACTCCTGCCTGCATCTACTACAATTACTCCACACATCGACCGCTATCTAGCATGCATCTAGAGTATTAAGTTCATAAGAACAGAGTAACACTTTAAGCAAGATGACATGATGTAGAGGGATAAACTCATGCAATATGATATAAACCCCATCTTGTTATCCTCGATGGCAACAATACAATACGTGCCTTGCTGCCCCTACTGTCACTGGGAAAGGACACCGCAAGATTGAACCCAAAGCTAAGCACTTCTCCCATTGCAAGAAAGATCAATCTAGTAGGCCAAACCAAACTGATAATTCGAAGAGACTTGCAAAGATAACCAATCATACATAAAAGAATTCAGAATATTCAAATATTGTTCATAGATAAACTTGATCATAAACCCACAATTCATCGGTCTCAACAAACACACCGCAAAAGAAGATTACATCGAATAGATCTCCACGAGAGAGGGGGAGAACATTGTATTGAGATCCAAAAAGAGAGAAGAAGCCATCTAGCTAATAACTATGGACCCGAAGGTCTGAGGTAAACTACTCACACATCATCGGAGAGGCTATCGTGTTGATGTAGAAGCCCTCCGTGATCGATGCCCCCTCCGGCGGAGCTCCGGAACAGGCCCCAAGATGGGATCTCACGGGATACAGAAGGTTGCGGTGGTGGAATTAGGTTTTTGGCTCCGTATCTGGTAGTTTGGGGGTACGTAGGTATATATAGGAGGAAGGAGTACGTCGGTGAAGCAACAGGGGGCCCACGAGGGTGGAGGGCGCGCCTGGGGGGGGGGGGGGTAGGCGCGCCCCTACCTCCTGGCCTCCTGGTTGAAGTCTTGACGTAGGGTCCAAGTCCTCTGGATCACGTTCGTTCCGAAAATCACGTTCCCGAAGGTTTCATTCCGTTTGGACTCCGTTTGATATTCTTTTTCTGCGAAACTCTGAAATAGGCAAAAAAAACAGCAATTCTGTGCTGGGCCTCCGGTTAATAGGTTAGTCCCAAAAACAATATAAAAGTGTATAATAAAGCCCAATAATGTCCAAAACAGAATATAATATAGCATGGAACAATAAAAAATTATAGATACGTTGGAGACGTATCAGGCATCCCCAAGCTTAATTCCTGCTCGTCCTCGAGTAGGTAAATGATAAAAACAGAATTTTTGATGTGGAATGCTACTTGGCATAATTTCAATATAACCCTTCTTATTGTGGCATGAATGTTCAGATTTGATATGATTTAAGATAAAAGTTTAATGTTGACATAAAAACAATAATACTTCAAGCATACTAACTAAGCAATTATGTCTTATCAAAATAACATAGCCAAAGCAAGTTATCCCTACAAAATCATATAGTCTGGCTATGCTCCATCTTCCCCACACAAAATATTCATATCATGTACGACCCCGGTTTTGGCCAAGCAATTGGTTCATACTTTTAACGCGCTTCAGCCTTTTCAGCTCTTACGCAATACATGAGCGCAAGCCATGGATATAGCACTATGGTGGAATAAGGTATAATGGTAGGGGTCATGTGGAAAGACAAAAAAGGAGAAACTCACATCAACGAGGCTAATCAACGGGATATGGAGATGCCCATCAATTGATGTTAATGCGAGGAGTACGGATTGCTATGCGACGGATGCACTAGAGCTATAAGTGCATGAAAGCTCAAAAAGAAACTAAGTGGGTGTGCATCCAACTTGCTTGCTCACGAAGACCTCGGGCATTTGAGGAAGCCCATCATTGGAATATACAAGCCAAGTTCTATGATGAAATTTCCCACTAGTATATGAAAGTGACAAAATGAGAGACTCTATATCATGAAGATCACGGTGCTACTTTGAAGCGCAAGTGTGGTAAAAGGATAGTAACATTGTCCCTTCTCTCTTTTTCTCTCATCATTTTTTTTTTATTTGGGCCTTTTCTCCTTTTTATGGCCTCTTTTTTAATTTTTAGTCCAGAGTCTCATCCCGACTTGTGGGGGAATCATAGTCTCCATCATCCTTTCCTCACTTGGGACAATGCTCTAATAATGATGATCATCACACTTTTATTTACTTACAACTCATGAATTACAACTCAATACTTAGAACAAAATATGACTCTATATGAATGCCTCCGGCGGTGTACCGGGATATGCAATGAATCAAGAGCGACATGTATGAAAGAATTATGAACGGTGGCTTTGCCACAAATACAATGTCAGCTACATGATCATGCAAAGCAATATGACAATAATGGAGTATGTCATGATAAATGAAACGGTGGAAAGTTGCATGGCAATATATCTCGGAATAGTTATGGAAATGCCATAATAGGTAGGTATGGTGGCTGTTTTGAGGAAGATATAAGGAGGTTTATGTGTGATAGAGCATATCATATCACGGGGTTTGGATGCACCGGCGAAGTTTGCACCAACTCTCAAGGTGAGAAAGGGCAATGCGCGGTACCGAAGAGGCTATAAAATTGCGGAAAGGTAAGTGTGCGTATAATCCATGGACTCACATTAGTCATAAATAACTCATATACTTATTGCAAAAATTTATTAGCCCTCGAAGCAAAGTACTACTATGCATGCTCCTAGGGGAAGGGTTGGTAGGAGTTAACCATCCCGCAATCCCGACCGCCACACAAAGGAAGACAATCAACAAATACTTCATGCTCTGACTTCGTTACATAACGTTTCACCATACGTGCATGATACGGGAATCACAAACTCCAACACATGTATTTTTCAATTCCACAATTACTCAACTAGCACAACTATGATATTACTACCTTTATATCTCAAAACAATTATCAAGCATCAAATTTCTCATGATATTAATTAAAGAAAATTGCCATGCTATTTTAAGACTCTCAAAATAATATAAGTGAAGCATGAGAGATCAATAGTTTCTATAAAACAAATCCACCACCGTGCTCTAAAAGATATAAGTGAAGCACTAGAGCAAAAACTATATAGCTCAAAAAATATAAGTGAAGCACATAGAGTATTCTAATAAATTCCGAATCAAGTGTGACTCTCTCAAAAGGTGTGTACAGCAAGGATGATTGTGGTAAACTAACAAATAAAGACTCAAATAATACAAGACGCTCCAAGCAAAACACATATCATGTGGTGAATAAAAATATAGCTCCAAGTAAAGTTACCGATGGAAGTAGACGAAAGAGGGGATGCCTTCCGGGGCATCCCCAAGCTTTGGCTTTTATGTGTCCTTAGATTATCTTGGGGTTCCACGGGCATCCCCAAGCTTAGACTCTTGCCACTCCTTGTTCCATAATCCATCAAATCTTTCACCCAAAACTTGAAAACTTCACAACACAAAACTCAGCAGAAAATCTCGTAAGCTCCGTTAGTGAAAGAAAACAAAAGACCACTTCAAGGTACTGTAATGAACTCATTATTTATTTATTTTGGTGTTAAATCTAATGTATTCCAACTTCTCTGTGGTTTATAAACTATTTTACTATCCATAGATTCATCAAAATAAGCAAACAACACACGAAAAACAAAATCTGCCAAAAACAGAACAGTCTGTAGTAATCTGTAACTAACGCAAACTTCTCGAACTCCGAAAATTCAGCCAAAATAGTACGACCTAGAAAATTTGTTTATTGATCAGAAGCAATTGGAATCAATATTTTATCACGTTCTGGTGATTTTTAACAATTATTTTCGTGAACAGAAAGTTTCTGGAATTTACAGCAAGATCAAATAACTATCATCCAAGAAGATCCTATAGGTTAAACTTGGCACAAACACTAATTAAAACATAAAAACACATCTAACCAGAAGCTAGATCAAATATTTATTCCTAAACAGAAGCAAAAAGCAAAAAACTAAAAATAAAATTGGGTTGCCTCCCAACAAGCGCTATCGTTTAACGCTCCTAGCTAGGCATAAAATCAAGGATAGATCTAGGTATTGCCATCTTTGGTAGGCAATCCATAAGTGGCTCTCATAATAGATTCATAAGGTAATTTTATTTTATTTCTAGGGAAGTGTTCCATGCCTTTCTTTAATGGAAATTGGAACCTAATATTCCCTTCCTTCATATCAATAATTGCACCAATCTTTCTAAGGAAAGGTCTACCAAGAATAATAGGACATGAAGGATTGCAATCTATGTCAAGAAAAATAAAATCTACGGGCACATAGTTCCTATTTGCAACAATAAGAACATCATTAATTCTTCCCATAGGTTTTTTAATAGTGGAATCCGCAAGGTGCAAGTTTAAAGAGCAATAATCAAAATCACGGAAACCTAGCAAATCACATAAAGTTTTTGGAATAGTGGAAACACTAGCACCCAAATCACACAAAGCATAGCATTCATGATCTTTAATTTTAATTTTAATAGTAGGTTCCCACTCATCATAAAGTTTTCTAGGGATAGAAACTTCCAACTCAAGTTTTTCTTCATAAGATTACATTAAAGCATCAATGATATGTTTGGTAAAGGCTTTATTTTGACTATAAGCATGAGGAGAATTTAGCACGGATTGCAACAAGGAAATACAATAAATCAAAGAGCAATTATCATAATTAAATTCCTTGAAATCCAAAATAGTGGGTGTATTGAGATCTAAAGTTTTGACTTCTTTATTACCACTTCTATCAATTTTAGCATCATGATCTAAAAACTTCGAATTTCTAGAACGCCTTCTAGGTAAAGGTGGATCATATTCAGTCCCATCATTATCAAGATTCATATTGCAAAGCAAAGATTTAATAGGAGACACATCAATAACTTTTAGATCTTCATCTTTGTTTTCATAAAAATTAGAAGAACACGCTTTTATAAAGCAATCTTTCTTAGCACGAATCCTAGCGGTTCTTTCTTTGCACTCATCAATGGAAATTCTCATGGCCTTGAGAGACTCATTGATATCATGCTTAGGTGGAATAGATCTAAGTTTCAAAGAATCAACATCAAGAGAAATTCTATCAACGTTCTTAGCCAATTCATCAACTTTAAGCAATTTTTATTCAAGCAAAGCATTGAAATTCTTTTGCGAATTCATAAATGCCTTAACACTAGTCTCAAATTCAGAAGGCATCTTATTAAAATTTCCATAAGAATTGTTGTAGGAATTACCATAATTATTAGAGGAATTACTAGGATAAGGCCTAGGATTAAAGTTTCCTCTATACGCGTTGTTACCAAAATTATTCCTACCAACAAAATTCACATCCAAAGATTCATTATTATTCTCAATCAAAGTAGACAGAGGCATATCATTAGGATCAGAAGAAACACTTTTATTAGCAAATAATTTCATAAGTTCATCCATCTTTCCACTCAAAACATTAACTTCTTCTATCACATGCACTTTTTTATTAGTAGATCTTTCACTGTACCATTGAGAATAATTAACCATAATATTATCTAGGAGTTTAGTAGCTTCTCCTAAAGTGATTTCCATAAAAGTGCCTCCCACGTCCGAATCTAAAAGATTTCTAGAAGCAAAATTCAATCCGGCATAGAAATTTTGTATAATCATCCATAAATTCAAACCATGCGTAGGGCAATTACGTATCATTAATTTCATCCTCTCCCAAGCTTGTGCAACATGTTCATGATCAAGTTGCTTAAAATTCATAATATCGTTTCTAAGAGAGATGATCTTGGCGGGAGGAAAATACTTAGAGATAAAAGCATCTTTGCACTTATTCCAAGAATAAATACTATTTTTAGGCAAAGACGAAAACCAAGCTTTAGCACGATCTCTAAGCAAAAAAGGAAATAGCTTCATTTTAACAATATCATTGTCAACATCTTTCTTCTTTTGCATATCACACAAATCAACGAAGCTATTTAGATGGGTAGCGACATCTTCACTAGGAAGGCCGGCGAATTGATCTTTCATGACAAGATTCAATAAAGCAGTATTGATTTCACAAGATTCAGTATCGGTAAGAGGAGCAATTGGAGTGCTAAGGAAATCATTGTTGTTGGTATTGGTGAAGTCACACAATTTAGTATTATCTTGAGCCATCGTGACAAGCAAGCAATCCAACACACGAGCAAACAAGAGACGGGCAAAAAGAGGCGAACGGAAAAGAGAGGGCGAATAAAACGGCAAGGGTGAAGTGGGGGAGAGGAAAACGAGAGGCAAATGGTAAATAATGTAATGCGGGAGATAAGGGTTTGTGATGGGTACTTGGTATGTTGACTTTTACGTAGACTCCCCGGCAACGGCGCCAGAAATGGCTCGTTGTCGGGAGTCAAATATTGACTTGACTTCGCGTAAGCCTCCCGGGCAACGGCGCCAGAAATCCTTCTTGCTACCTCTTGAGCACTGCGTTGGTTTTCCCTTGAAGAGGAAAGGGTGATGCAGCAAAGTAGCGTAAGTATTTCCCTCGGTTTTTGAGAACTAAGGTATCAATCCAGTAGGAGGCCACGCACGAGTCCCTTGCACCTACACAAACAAATAAATCCTTGCAACCAACGCGATAAGGGGTTGTCAATCCCTACACGGTCACTTACGAGAGTGAGATCTGATAGATATGATAGGATAATATTTTTGGTATTTTTATGATAAAGATGCAAAGTAAAATAAAAGCAAAATAAAAGGCAACGGAAATAGCTAAGTGTTGGAAGATTAATATGATGGAAAATAGACCCGGGGCCATAGGTTTCACTAGTGGCTTCTCTCAAGAGCATAAGTATTAACGGTGGGTGGACAAATTACTGTTGAGCAATTGACAGAATTGAGCATAGTTATGATAATATCTAGGTATGATCATGTCTATAGGCATCACGTCCGAGACAAGTAGACCGACTCATGCCTGCATCTCCTACTATTACTCCACACATCGACCGCTATCCAGCATGCATCTAGAGTATTAAGTTCATAAGAATAGAGTAACGCTTTAAGCTAGATGACATGATGTAGAGGGCTAAACTCATGCAATATGATATAAACCCCATCTTGTTATCCTCGATGGCAAATACAATACGTGCCTTGCTGCCCCTACTATCACTGGGAAAGGACACCGCAAGATTGAACCCAAAGCTAAGCACTTCTCCCATTGCAAGAAAGATCAATCTAGTAGGCCAAACCAAACTGATAATTCGAAGAGACTTGCAAAGATAACCAATCATACATAAAAGAATTCAGAAGATTCAAATAGTGTTCATAGATAAACTTGATCATAAACCCACAATTCATCGGTCTCAACAAACACACCGCAAAAGAAGATTACATCGAATAGATCTCCACGAGAGAGGGGGGAATATTGTATTGAGATCCAAAAAGAGAGAAGAAGCCATCTAGCTAATAACTATGGACCCGAAGGTCTGAGGTAAACTACTCACACATCATCGGAGAGGCTATGGTGTTGATGTAGAAGCCCTCCGTGATTGATGCCCCCTCCGGCGGAGCTCCGGAACAGGCCCCAAGATGGGATCTCACGGGTGCAGAAGGTTGCGGTGGTGGAATTAGGTTTTTGGCTCCGTATCTGGTAGTTTGGGGGTACGTAAGTATATATAGGAGGAAGGAGTACGTCGGTGGAGCAACAGGGGGCCCACGAGGGTGGAGGGCGTGCCTGGGGGGGTAGGCGCGCCCCCTACCTCGTGGCCTCCTTGTTGAAGTCTTGACGTAGGGTCCAAGTTCTCTGGATCACGTTCGTTCCGAAAATCACGTTCCCGAAGGTTTCATTCCGTTTGGACTCCGTTTGATACTCTTTTTCTGCGAAACTCTGAAATAGGCAAAAACAACAATTCTGGGCTGGGCCTCCGGTTAATAGGTTAGTCCCGAAAACAATATAAAAGTGTATAATAAAGCCCAATAATGTCCAACACAGAATATAATATAGCATGGAACAATCTAAAATTATAGATACGTTGGATACATATCAATCATCACGTGAGATGGAGTAGTTTTCAATGGTGAACATCACTATGTTGATCATATCTACTATATGATTCATGCTCGACCTTTCGGTCTCAGTGTTCTGAGGCCATATCTGCATATGCTAGGCTCGTCAAGTTTAACCCGAGTATTCTGCGTGTGCAAAACTGGCTTGCACCCGTTGTATGTGAACGTAGAGCTTATCACACCCGATCATCACGTGGTGTCTCAGCATGACGAACTTTCGCAACGGTGCATACTCAGGGAGAACACTTGTACCTTGAAATTTAGTGAGAAATCATCTTATAATGCTACCGCCGAACTAAGCAAAATAAGATGCATAAAATATAAACATCACATGCAATCAATATAAGTGATATGATATGGCCATCATCATCTTGTGCCTTCGATCTCCATCTCCAAAGCACCGTCATGTTCACCATCGTCACCGGCGCGACACCTTGATCTCCATCGTAGCATCGTTGTCGTCTCGCCAACTATTGCTTCTACGACTATCGCTACCGCTTAGTGATAAAGTAAAGCAATTACATGGCGATTGCATTTCATACAATAAAGCGACAACCATATGGCTCCTGCCAGTTGCCGATAACTCGGTTACAAAACATTATCATCTCATACAATAAAATTTAGCATCATGTCTTGACCATATCACATCACAAAATGCCCTGCAAAAACAAGTTAGACGTCCTTTACTTTGTTGTTGCAAGTTTTACGTGGCTGCTACGGGCTGAGAAAGAACTGTTCTTACCTACGCATCAAAACCACAACGATATTTCGTCAAGTATGTGCTGTTTTAACCTTCAACAAGGACCGGGTGTAGCCACACTCGATTCAACAAAAGTTGGAGAAACTGACACCCGCCAGCCACCTGTGTGCGAAGCACGTCGGTAGAACCAGTCTCGCGTAAGCGTACGCGTAATGTCGGTCCGGGCCGCTTCATCCAACAATACCGCCGAATCAAAGTATGACATGCTGGTAAGCAGTATGACTAGTATCGCCCACAACTCACTTGTGTTCTACTCGTGCATATAACATCTACGCATAAACCTGGCTCGGATGCCACCGTTGGGGAACATATTAATTTCAAAAAAAAATCCTACACACACGCAAGATCATGGTGATGCATAGCGACAAGAGGGGAGAGTGTTGTCTATGTACCCTCGTAGACCGTAAGCGGAAGCATTATGACAACGCAGTTGATGTAGTCGTACGTCTTCACGATCGACTGATCCTAGCACCGAAGGTACGACACCTCCGCGATCTGCACAGGTTCGGCTCGGTGACGTCCCATGAACTAACGATCTAGCAGAGTGTCGGGGAAGATCTTCGTTAGCACGACGGCATGATGACGGTGATGATGAAGCTACCGGCATAGGGCTTCGCCTAAGCACTATGACGATATGACCGAGATGGGTTATGGTGGAGGGGGCACCGCACACGGCTAAGAACAATGTCTGTTGTGCTTCTAGGGTGCCCCTGCCCCCGTATATAAAGGAGCAAGGGGGAGGCCGGTCGGCCTTGTGGTGCGCCAAGGAGGGGGAGGAGTACTCCTCCTAGTAGTAGGACTCCCCCTTTCCTAGTCCAACTAGGAGGAGGAAGGGGGAGGAAAGAGAGGGAGAGGGAGAGGGAATGAGGGGCCGCGCCCCCCTCCCGTAGTCCAATTCAGACTCCCCTTGGGAGGGGGCGCGCCACCTCCTGGGCTGCTGCCCTCTCTCTCCCCTCAGGCCCACTAAGGCCCAATACTTCCCCGGGGGGTTCCGGTAACCCCTCCGGCACTCCGGTTTTCTCCGAAATCACCCGGAACACTTCCGGTGTCCGAATATAGCCGTCCAATATATCGATCTTTATGTCTCGACCATTTCGAGACTCCTCGTCATGTTCGTGATCATGTCCGGGACTCTGAACTACCTTCGGTACATCAAAACACATAAACTCATAATACCGATCGTCACTGAACTTTAAGCGTGCGGACCCTACGGGTTCGAGAACTATGTAGACATGACCGAGACTCATCTCTGGTCAATAACCAATAGCGGAACCTGGATGCTCATATTGGTTCCTACATATTCTATGATCTTTATCGGTCAAACCGCATAACAACATACGTTGTTCCCTTTGTCAACGGTATGTTACTTGCCCGAGATTCGATTGTCGGTATCTCAATACCTAGTTCAATCTCGTTACTGGCAAGTCTCTTTACTCGTTCCGTAATGCATCATCCCGCAACTAACTCATTAGTTACATTTCTTGCAAGGCTTATAGTGATGTGCATTACCGAGAGGGCCCAAAGATACCTCTCTGACAATCAGAGTGACAAATCCTAATCTTGATCTATGCCAACTCAACAAGTACCATCGGAGACACCTGTAGAGCACCTTTATAATCACCGAGTTACGTTGTGACGTTTGGTAGCACACAAAGTGTTTCTTCGGTATTCGGGAGTTGCATAATCTCATAGTCATAGGAACATGTATAAGTCATGAAGAAAGCAATAGCAATATACTAAACGATCAAGTGCTAAGCTAACGGAATGGGTCAATTCAATCACATCATTCTCTAATGATGTGATCCCGTTAATCAAATGACAACTCATGTCTATGGCTAGGAAACTTAACCATCTTTGATCCAATGAGCTAGTCAAATAGAGGCATACTAGTGACACTTTATTTGTCTATGTATTCACACATGTACTAAGTTTCCGGTTAATACAATTCTAGCATGAATAATAAACATTTATCATGATATAAGGAAATATAAATAACAACTTTATTATTTCCTCTAGGGCATATTTCCTTCAGTCTCCCACTTGCACTAGAGTTAATAATCTAGATTACACAGTAATGATTCTAACACCCATGGTGTCTTGGTGCTGATCATGTTTTGCTTGTGAGAGAGGCTTAGTCAACGGGTCTGCAACATTCAGATTCGTATGTATCTTGCAAATCTCCATGTCTCCCTCCTTGACTTGATCGCGGATGGAATTGAAACGTCTCTTGATGTGCTTGGTTCTCTTGTGAAATCTGGATTCCTTTGCCAAGGCAATTGCACCAGTATTATCACAAAAGATTTTCATTGGACCCGATGCACTAGGTATGACACCTAGATCGGATATGAACTCCTTCATCCAGACTCCTTCATTTGCTGCTTCCGAAGCAGCTATGTACTCCGCTTCACATGTACATCCCGCCACGATGCTTTGTTTAGAGCTGCACCAACTGACAGCTCCTCCGTTCAATATAAATACGTATACGGTTTGTGACTTAGAGTCATCCGGATCAGTGTCAAAGCTTGCGTCAATGTAACCATTTACGATGAGCTCTTTGCCACCTCCATAAACGAGAAACATATCCTTAGTCCTTTTCAGGTATTTCAGGATGTTCTTGACCGCTGTCCAGTGATCCACTCCTGGATTACTTTGGTACCTCCCTGCTAAACTAATAGCAAGGCACACATCAGGTCTGGTACACAGCATTGCATACATGATAGAGCCTATGGCTGAAGCATAGGGAACACCTTTCATTTTCTCTCTATCTTCTGTAGTGGTCGGGCATTGAGTCTGACTCAACTTCACACCTTGTAACACAGGTAAGAACCCTTTCTTTGCTTGATCCATTTTGAACTTCTTCAAAAATTTATCAAGGTATGTGCTTTGTGAAAATCCAATTAAGCGTCTTGATCTATCTCTATAGATCTTGATTCCCAACATATAAGCAGCTTCACCGAGGTCTTTCATTGAAAAACTCTTATTCAAGTATCCGTTTATGCTATCCAGAATTCTATATCATTTCCAATCAACAATATGCCATCCACATATAATATTAGAAATGCTACAGAGCTCCCACTCACTTTCTTGTAAATACAGACTTCTCCAAAAGTCTGTATAAAACCGTATGCTTTGATCACACTATCAAAACGTTTATTCCAACTCCGAGATGCTTGCACCAGTCCATAAATGGATCGTTGGAGCTTGAACACTTTGTTAGCATCCTTTGGATCGATAAAACCTTCAGGTTGCATCATATACAACTCTTGTTCCAGAAATCCATTCAGGAATTTAGTCTTTACATCCATTTGCCAAATTTCATAATCATAAAATGCGGCAATTGCTAACATGATTCGGACGGACTTAAGCATCACTACGGGTGAGAAGGTCTCATCGTAGTCAACTCCTTGAACTTGTCGAAATCCTTTCGCAACAAGTCGAGCTTTGTAGACAGTAACATTACCGTCAGCGTCAGTCTTCTTCTTGAAGATCCATTTATTCTCGATGGCTTGCCGATCATCGGGCAAGTCAACCAAAGTCCACACTTTGTTCTCATACATGGATCCCATCTCAGATTTCATGGCCTCAAGCCATTTTGCGGAACCTGGGCTCATCATCGCTTCCTCATAGTTCGTAGGTTCGTCATGGTCAAGTAACATGACTTCCAGAACAGGATTACCGTACCACTCTGGTGCGGATCTTACTCTGGTTGACCTATGAGGTTCAGTAGTAACTTGATCTGAAGTTACATGATCATCATCATTAGCTTCCTCACTAATTGGTGTAGGAGTCACATGAACAGATTTCTGTGATGAAATACTTTCCAATAAGGGAGCAGGTACAGTTACCTCATCAAGTTATACTTTCCTCCCACTTACTTCTTTCGAGAGAAACTCCTTCTCTAGAAAGGATCCATTCTTAGCAACGAATGTCTTGCCTTTGGATCGGTGATAGAAGGTGTACCCAACTGTCTCCTTTGGGTGTCCTATGAAGACACATTTCTTTGATTTGGGTTCGAGCTTATCAGGTTGAAGCTTTTTCACATAAGCATCGCAGCCCCAAACTTTAAGAAACGACAACTTTGGTTTCTTGCCAAATCACAGTTCATAAGGTGTCATCTCAACGGATTTAGATGGTGCCCTATTTAACGTGAATGCAGCTGTCTCTAAACTACGGATCACACAGAACAAGGGAGCACCTTGCTCTGATACCAATTGAAAGTGCTAGTTACCGACTAGAGGGGGTGAATAGGCGATTTTTATGAAAGTCTTCAAAGCACGAGGTCTTTCAAGACAAACAGATAAAATGAACCTATTGATAGGCAGCGGAAGATAGACTGCACTAGACAAACCATAGTCAAGTAAGCAATGTAGTGAAAGTACGAAGACTATCAGCAGCTAGGTAGTATGGATCAGAATGGAAGACAGTATAAAGCCAAACAGGTAATAGTCTTCACACAGTGAAGTCAAATAGATCAGACAGGCAAGCAATGACTTCACAAAGACAAACAGTAAAGTAAAGGGAAGTGGGGGATAGAATTAGTTGCTTGGTCAAGACAAGGATTTGGTAGACCAGTTCCAGTGCTGTGACAACTGTACGTCTGGTTAGGGAGGCTGAGATTAAACTCAGAAGACCGCGTCTTCACCTTATTCCCCTCGAGATAAGGACACCCAGTCCTCGCCCAATCACTCTGGTAAGTCTTCAAGATAGACTTCCAAACCTTCACAGACTTCGTTCACCGGCAATCCACAATGACTCTTGGATGCTGAGAACGCGATGCCTAACCGGCTGGAGGATACACAATCCTCAAGTGTAACAAGTCTTCAGATCACGCGGACAGAAAGACTTCAGTGATGCCTAACACTCTTTGGCTCTGGGTGTTTTGGGCTTTGTCCTGACAAGGATCTCTCTCTCAAAGGCTTCGGAGGTGGGTTGCTCTCAAACAACAAAAGTCGTGCACTAACTCTGAGCAGCCACCAATTTATGGTGTAGGGGGTGGGCTATTTATAGCTAGGAGGCAACCCGACCTGATATGTCCGAAATGACCCTGGGTCACTAAGGAACCAACACGTGTCCAACGGTCGCATTTCAAACAAACGCGGCAGGTCGAACGTGTGCAGATCGCGGAGGTGCCGTACGTTCGGTACTAGGATCGGTCGACCGTGAAGACGTACGACTACATCAACCGCGTTGTCATAACGCTTCCACTTACGGTCTACGAGGGTACGTGGACAACACTCTCCCCTCTCGTTGCTATGCATCACCATGATCTTGGGTGTGCGTAGGAAAATTTTGAAATTACTACGTTACCCAACAACTACTACCTGTGTTATCCCGCAATTCTCACAAATACATTAGTCCCTCAACCAAGTTTGTCGTCAATAGTCCAAAACCAACTAGGGGTGGCACTAGATGCACTTACACTTTTACACGTGAAAATCATGTTACCGTTGAGTTTGACGAATGTGGTTTTTCTATTAAGGACGCTCGCACCCGGATGGTACTCCACCGATGTGACAGCCCCGACGAGCTCTACCCGGTCCACTCCACCGCGTCCACCACCTGCGCCGCCCCTGTCGCTCTCACCACCGGAGTGGATCTTTGGCATGCTAGCTTGGGTCATCCCAACCCCGCCACCCATCATCATATACTTCGGAGTTTTTATTTCACGTGTAATAAGATCGGGGATCACTCATGTCATGCATGTCGCCTCGGCAAACATGCTTGTATTCCGTTTAGGGCGTCTTCTCATGTTGCATCGTACCCGTTTGAGTTAATTCATAGTGATGTTTGGACCTCTCCAGTTGCAAGTAATACGGGCTATCTTTATTATCTTGTTATACTTGATGATTTTTCGCACTATGTGTGAACCTTCCCGTTGCGTCGTAAGTCGGATGTCATCTCCACTCTCGGCGCTTTCTACTCCTATGTTTTCACGCAGAAAGGTCATCGCATTCTCGCGTTTCAGACAGATAACGGGAAGTAGTTCGACAACTTAGCTGTTCGCATTCTCCTCACCACACATGGCACGACTTTTCGTCTCACATGCCCGTACACTTCGCAACAGAACGGTCGCGCTGAGGGTGTCCTTCGCACTCTTAATGACTGCGTTCGGACCCTTCTCTTTCATGCCAATGTGCCTTCGTGCTTTTGGCCTGACGCTCTCGCCACTACATCACTCCTCATTAACATCCTCCCCTATCGTACTCGCGGGAACTTTGCACCTCATCACCTCCTCTTTGGCGCACCGCCTTCTTATGATGAGCTTCGCATCTTCGGCTGTCTCTGCTACCCTAGCACCGACGCCACTGCCCCTCATAAGCTTGCACCCCGCTCCGTCGCTTGCATCTTTCTCGGCTACCACTTAACACTAAAGGCTACCGCTACTACGCCCCTGTCTCACATCATGTGTTCACCTCCCGACACGTTTACTTTGATGAGAAGGTGTTTCCGTTTCAGCAGCAGGTACTGTCGGTGGCTCTTCGGCGACCCCGTCAGGTGGACGGCCCCGCTCAGCTCTCGGACCGCCTTCGGGCTTTGGCGGTCCTCGCACCATGGGACGAGCTGCGCCTCGTGCCCCCATGCCGCCGTCGCCGTCACCGCCGGCGCCCTCTCCGGGCGCCTCGGCCGGCCTCGCTACCTCGCCCGCCTCCACTGCCTTGGGCGCCTCGGGTGACATGCCCTCCCCAGCTGCCTCGGGGGCATCGGGTGTTGCCCCTTGGCCGGCCACATCACTGGCCGCTGTTGGGAATCGTAGCATAATTTAAAATTTTCCTACGCTCACCAAGATGCATCTATGGAGTCTACTAGCAACGAGGGGAAAGGAGTGCATCTACATACCCTTGTAGATCGCGAGCGGAAGCGTTCCAATGAACGTGGATGACGGAGTCGTACTCGCCGTGATCCAAATCACCGATGACCGAGTGCCGAACGGACGGCACCTCCGCGTTCAACACACGTACGGTGCAGCGACGTCTCCTCCTTCTTGATCCAGCAAGGGGGAAGGAGAGGTTGATGGAGATCCAACAACACGACGGCGTGGTGGTGGATGTAGCGGGTCTCCGGCAGGGCTTTGCCGAGCTTCTGCGAGAGAGAGAGAGAGAGAGAGAGGTGTTGCAGGGGAGGAGGGAGGCGCCCAAGGCTGTGTGTTGCTGCCCTCCCTCCCCCCTTTATATAGGCCCCCTTGGGAGGGGGGCCGGCCAAAACCCATCTAGGGTTGGGGGGGCGGCGGCCAAGGAGTGGAAAGGGGTGCCTTGCCCCCCAAGGTAAGGGGGAAGCTCCCCCTAGGGTTCCCAACCCTAGGCGCATGGGGGGAGGCCCAAGGGGGCGCCCCAGCCCACTAAGGGCTGGTTCCCTTCCACTTTCAGCCCACGGGGCCCTCCGGGACAGGTGGCCCCACCCGGTGGACCCCCGGGACCCTTCCGGTGGTCCCCGTACAATACCGGTAACCCCCGAAACTTTCCCGGTGGCCGAAACTTGACTTCCTATATATAATTCTTCACCTCCGGACCATTCCGGAACCTCTTGTGACGTCCGGGATCTCATCCGGGACTCCGAACAACTTTCGGGTTTCCGCATACATATATCTCTACAACCCTAGCGTCACCGAACCTTAAGTGTGTAGACCCTACGAGTTCGGGAGACATGCAGACATGACCGAGACGCCTCTCCGGTCAATAATCAACAGCGGGATCTGGATACCCATGTTGGCTCCCACATGTTCCACGATGATCTCATCGGATGAACCACGGTGTCGAGGATTCAATCAATCCCGTATGCAATTCCCTTTGTCAATCGGTATGTTACTTGCCCGAGATTCGATCGTCGGTATCCCAATACCTTGTTCAATCTCGTTACCGGCAAGTCTCTTTACTCGTACCGCAATGCATGATCCCGTTGAAGGAAATATGCCCTAGAGGCAATAATAAAGTATTATATATTTCCTTATATCATGATAAATGTTTATTATTCATGCTAGAATTGTATTAACCGGAAACATAATACATGTGTGAATACATAGACAAACAGAGTGTCACTAGTATGCCTCTACTTGACTAGCTCGTTAATCAAAGATGGTTATGTTTCCTAACCATAGACATGAGTTGTCATTTGATTAACGGGATCACCTCATTAGGAGAATGACGTGATTGACTTGACCCATTCCGTTAGCTTAGCACCCGATCGTTTAGTATGTTGCTATTGCTTTCTTCATGACTTATACATGTTCCTATGACTATGAGATTATGCAACTCCCGTTTACCAGAGGAACACTTTGTGTGCTACCAAACTTCACAACGTAAATGGGTGATTATAAAGGTGCTCTACAGGTGTCTCCAAAGGTACTTGTTGGGTTGGCGTATTTCGAGATTAGGATTTGTCACTCCGATTGTCGGAGAGGTATCTCTGGGCCCACTCGGTAATGCACATCACTATGAGCCTTGCAAGCATTGTGACTAATGAGTTAGTTGTGGGATGATGTATTACAGAACGAGTAAAGAGACTTGCCGGTAACGAGATTGAACTAGGTATCGAGATACCGACGATCGAATCTCGGGCAAGTAACATACCGATGACAAAGGGAACAACGTATGTTGTTATGCGGTCTGACCGATAAAGATCTTCGTAGAATATGTGGGAGCCAATATGGGCATCCAGGTCCCGCTATTGGTTATTGACCGGAGAAGTGTCTCGGTCATGTCTACATAGCTCTCGAACCCGAAGGGTCCGCACGCTTAACGTTACGATGACAGTTTTATTGAGTTTTGATGTACCGAAGGAGTTCGGAGTCCCGGATGAGATCGGGGACATAACGAGGAGTCTCGAAATGGCCGAGACGTAAAGATTGATATATTGGACGACTATATTCGGACTTCGGAAAGGTTCCGAGTGATTCGGGTATTTTTTGGAGTACCGGAGAGTTACGGGAATTCGTATTGGGCCTTAATGGGCCATACGGGAAAGGAGAGAAAGGCCTCAAAAGGTGGCCGCGCCCCTCCCCATGATTTGGTCCGAATTGGACTAGGGAAGGGGGGCGCCCCCTTCCTTCTTTCTCCTTCCCCCTTCCCTTCTCCTACTCCCACAAGGAAAGGAGGAGTCCTACTCCCGGTGGGAGTAGGACTCCCCCATATGGCGCGCCTCTCCCCTTGGCCGGCTGCCTCCTCCTTGCTCCTTTATATACGGGGGCAGGGGGGCACCCCAGAAACACAACAATTGATCCTTGAGATCTCTTAGCCGTGTGCGGTGCCCCCCTCCACCATATTACACCTCGATAATACCGTTGCGGAGCTTAGGCGAAGCCCTGCGTCGGTGGAACATCATCATCGTCACCACGCCGTCGTGCTGACGAAACTCTCCCTCAACACTCGGCTGGATCGGAGTTCGAGGGACGTCATCGAGCTGAACGTGTGTAGAACTTCGGAGGTGCCGTGCGTTCGGTACTTGATCGGTCGGATCGTGAAGACGTACGACTACATCAACCGCGTTGTGATAACGCTTTCGCTATCGGTCTACGAGGGTACGTGGACAACTCTCTCCCCCCCTCGTTGCTATGCATCACCATGATCTTGCGTGTGCGTAGGAATTTTTTTGAAATTACTACGTTCCCCAACAGTGGCATCCGAGCCTGGTTTTATGCGTTGATGCTATGCACGAGTAGAACACAAGTGAGTTGTGGGCGATATAAGTCATACTGCTTACCAGCATGTCATACTTTGGTTCAGCGGTATTGTGAGATGAAGCGGCCCGGACCGACATTACGCGTACGCTTACGCGAGACTGGTTTCACCGTTCGGAGCACTCGTTGCTTAAAGGTGACTGGCGGGTGTCTGTCTCTCTCACTTTAGTTGAACCGAGTGTGGCTACGCCCGGTCCTTGCGAAGGTTAAAACAGCACCAACTTGACAAACTATCGTTGTGGTTTTGATGCGTAGGTAAGAACGGTTCTTGCTAAGCCCGTAGCAGCCACGTAAAACTTGCAACAACAAAGTAGAGGACGTCTAACTTGTTTTTGCAGGGCATGTTGTGATGTGATATGGTCAAGACATGATGTGATATAATTTGTTGTATGAGATGATCATGTTTTGTAACCGAGTTATCGGCAACTGGCAGGAGCCATATGGTTGTCGCTTTATTGTATGAGATGCAATCACCATGTAATAGTTTTACTTTATCACTAAGCGGTAGCGATAGTCGTAAAAGCAATAAGTTGGCGAGACGACAACGATACTACGATGGAGATCAAGGTGTCGAGCCGGTGACGATGGTGATCATGACGGTGCTTCGGAGATGGAGATCACGAGCACGGTGCTTTGGAGATGGAGATCACAAGCACAAGATGATGATGGCCATATCATATCACTTATATTGATTGCATGTGATGTTAATCCTTTATGCATCTTATCTTGCTTTGATTGACGGTAGCATTATAAGATGATCTCTCACTAAAATTTCAAGATAAAAGTGTTCTCCCTGAGTATGCACCGTTGCAAAAGTTCTTCGTGCTGAGACACCACGTGTTAATCGGGTGTGATAGGCTCTACGTTCAAATACAACGGGTGCAAAATAGTTGCACACGCGGAATACTCAGGTTAAACTTGACGAGCCTAGCATATATACAGATATGGCCTCGGAACACAGAGACCGAAAGGTCGAGCGTGAATCATATAGTAGATATGATCAACATAGTGATGTTCACCATTGAAACTACTCCATCTCACGTGTTAATCGGACATGGTTTAGTTGCTTTGGATCACGTAATCACATAGATGATTAGAGGGATGTCGATCTAAGTGAGAGTTCTTAAGTAATATGATTAATTGAACTTAAATTTATCATGAACTTAGTCCTGATAGTATTTTTCAAATTATGTTGTAGATCAATAGCTCGTGTTGTTGCTTCCCTGTGTTTATTTTTGATATGTTCCTAGAGAAAAATTATGTTGAAAGATGTTAGTAGCAAAGATGCGGATTGGATCTGTGATCTGAGGACTATCCTCATTGCTGCACAGAAAAATTATGTCCTTGATGCACCGCTAGGTGACAGACCTATTGCGGGATCAGATGCAGACGTTATGAACGTTTGGCTAGCTCAATATGATGACTACTTGATAGTTTAGTGCACCATGCTTAATGGCTTAGAATCGGGACTTCAAAGACGTTTTGAACGTCATGGACCATATGAGATGTTCCAGGAGTTGAAGTTAATATTTCAAGCAAATACCCGAGTTGAGAGATATGAAGTCTCCAACAAGTTCTATAGCTAAAAGATGGAGGAGAATCGCTCAACTAGTGAGCATGTGCTCAGATTGTCTGGGTACTTCAATCGCTTGAATCAAGTGGGAGTTAATCTTCCAGATAAAATAGTGATTGACAGAATTCTCTAGTCACCATCACCAAGTTAGTAGAACTTCGTGATGAACTATAATATGCAAGGGATGACGAAAGTAATTCCCGAGCTCTTCGTGATGCAGAAATCGACGAAGGTAGAAATCAAGAAAAACATCAAGTGTTGATGGTTAACAAGACCACTAGTTTCAAGAAAATGGCAAAGGGATAGAAGGGGAACTTCAAGAAGAACGGCAAGCAAGTTGCTGCTCAAGTGAAGAAGCCTAAGTCTGGTCCTAAGCCTGAGACTAAGTGCTTCTACTGCAAAGGAACTGGTCACTGGAGGCGGAACTGCCCCAAGTATTTGGTGGATAAGAAGGATGGCAAAGTGAACAAAGGTATATTGGATATACATGTTATTGATGTGTACTTTACTAGTGTTTATAGAAACCCCTCGGTATTTGATACTGGTTCAGTTGCTAAGAGTAGTAACTCGAAACGGGAGTTGCAGAATAAACAGAGACTAGTAAAAGGCGAGGTGACGATGTTTGTTGGAAGTAGTTCCAAGATTGATATGATCATCATCGTACACTCCCTGTACTTTCGGGATTAGTGTTGAAACTAAATAAGTGTTATTTGGTGTTTGCGTTGAGCATGAATATGATTTGATCATGTTTATTGCAATACGGTTATTTATTTAAGTTAGAGAACAATTGTTGTTCTGTTTACATGAATAAAAAACCTTCTATGGTCATACACACCAACGAAATTGGTTTGTTGGATCTCGATCGTAGTGATGCACATATTCATAATATTGAAGCCAAAAGATGCAAAGTTAATAATGATAGTGCAACTTATTTGTGGCACTGCCGTTTAGGTCATATTGGTGTAAAGCGCGTGAAAAAACTCCATACAGATGGGATTTTGGAATCAATTGATTATGAATCACTTGATGCTTGCGAACCATGCCTCATGGGCAAGATGACTAAAACGCCGTTCTCCGGAACTATGGAGAGAGCAACAGATTTGTTGGAAGTCATACATACAGATGTATGTGGTCCAAAGAATATTGAGGCTCCTGGCGGATATCATTATTTTTTGACCTTCACAGATGATTTGAGCAGATATGGGTATATCTACTTGATGAAACACATGTCTGAAACATTTGAAAAGTTCAAAGAATTTCAGAGTGAAGTGGAGAATCATCGTAACAAGAGAATAAAAGTTTCTACGATATGATCGCAGAGGTAAAATATTTGAGTTACGAGTTTGGCCTTCAGTTAAAACAATGTGAAATAGTTTCACTACTCACGCCACCTGGAACACCACAACATAATGGTGTGTCCGAACGTCATAAACGTACTTTATTAGATATAGTGCAATCTATGATGTCTCTTACCAATTTACCGCTATCGTTTTGGGGTTATGCATTAGAGACAGCTACATTCACGTTAAATAGGGCACCATCAAAATCCGATGAGACGACGCCTTAAGAACTGTGGTTTGGCAAGAAACCAAAGTTGTCGTTTCTTAAAGTTTGGGGTTGCGATGCTTATGTGAAAAAGTTTCATCCTAATAAGCTCAAAACCCAAATCGGAGAAATGTGTCTTCATAGGATACCCAAAGGAGACCATTGGGTACACCTTCTATCACAGATCCGAAGGCAAGATATTCGTTGCTAGGAATGGATCCTTTCTAGAGAAGGAGTTTCTCTCGAAAGAAGTGAGTGGGAGGAAAGTAGAACTTGATGAGATAACTGTACCTGCTCCCTTATTGGAAAGTAGTTCATCACAGAAATCTGTTCCTGTGACTCCTACACCAATTAGTGAGGAAGTTAATGATGATGATCATGTAACTTCAGACCAAGTTACTACCAAACCTCGTAGGTAAACCAGAGTAAGATCCGCACTAGAGTGGTACGGTAATCCTGTTCTGGAGGTTATGTTACTAGACCATGATGAACCTACGAACTATGAAGAAGCGATGGTGAGCCCAGATTCCGCAAAATGGCTTGAGGCCATGAAATCTGAGATGAGATCCATGTATGAGAACAAAGTGTGGACTTTGGTTGACTTGCCCGATGATTGGCAAGCAATTGAGAATAAATGGATCGTTAAGAGGAAGACGGACGCTGATAGTAGTGTTACTATCTACAAAGCTAGAATTGTCGCAAAAAGGTTTTTCGACAAGTTCAAGGTGTTGACTACGATGAGAGTTTCTCACTCGTATCTATGCTTAAGTCTGTCTGAATCATGTTCGCAATTGCCGCATTTTATGAAATCTGGAAAATGGATAAACAAAACTGCATTCCTTAATGGATTTATTAAAGAAGGTTGTATATGATGCAACCAGAAGGTTTTGTCAATCCTAAAGATGCTAACAAAATATGCAAACTCCAGCGATCCGTCTATGGACTGGTGCAAGCATCTCGGAGTTGGAATATACGCTTTGATAAGTTGATCAAAGGATATAGTGTTATACAGACTTGCGGTGAAGCCTGTATCTACAAGAAAGTGAGTGGGAGCACTACAGCATTTCTGATAAGTATATGTGAATGACATATTGTTGATCGGAAATAATGTAGAATTATTCTGCAAAGCATAAAGGAGTGTTTGAAAGGAGTTTTTCAAAGAAAGACCTCGGTGAAGCTGCTTACATATTGAGCATCAAGATCTATAGAGATAGATGAAGACGCTTGATAAGTTTTCCAATGAGTACATACCTTAACAAGATTTTGAAGTAGTTCAAAATAGAACAGTCAAAGAAAGAGTTCTTGCCTGTGTTACAAGGTGTGAAATTGAGTAAGACTCAAAACCCGACCACGGCAGAAGATAGAAAGAGAATGAAAGTCATTCCCTATGCCTTGGCCATAGGTTCTATAAAGTATGCCATGCTGTGTACCAGATCTATTGTATACCCTACACTGATTTTGGCAAGGGAGTACAATAGTGATCTAGGAGTAGATCACTGGACAGCGGTCAAAATTATCCTTAGTGGAATAAGGACATGTTTCTCGATTATGGAAGTGACAAAAGGTTCATCGTAAAGGGTTACGTCGATGCAAGTTTTGACACTAAATGTAGATGACTCTAAGTCTCGGTCTAGATACATATTGAAAGTGGGAGCAATTAGCTAGAGTAGCTCCGTGCAGAGCATTGCAGACATAGAAATTTGCAAATATACTTACGGATCTGAATGTGACAGACCCGTTGACTAAAATTATCTCACAATCAAAACATGATCACACCTTAGTACTCTTTGGGTGTTAATCACATAGCGATGTGAACTAGATTCATTGACTCTAGTAAACCCTTTGAGTGTTGGTCACATAGAGATGTGAACTATGGGTGTTAATCACATGGTGATGTGAATTATTGATGTTAAATCACATGGCGATGTGAACTAGATTATTGACTCTAGTGCAAGTGGGAGACTGAAGGAAATATGCCCTAGAGGCAATAATAAAGTATTATATATTTCCTTATATCATGATAAATGTTTATTATTCATGCTAGAATTGTATTAACCGGAAACATAATACATGTGTGAATACATAGACAAACAGAGTGTCACTAGTATGCCTCTACTTGACTAGCTCGTTAATCAAAGATGGTTATGTTTCCTAACCATAGACATGAGTTGTCATTTGATTAACGGGATCACCTCATTAGGAGAATGACGTGATTGACTTGACCCATTGCGTTAGCTTAGCACCTGATCGTTTAGTATGTTGCTATTGCTTTCTTCATGACTTATACATGTTCCTATGACTATGAGATTATGCAACTCCCGTTTACCAGAGGAACACTTTGTGTGCTACCAAACTTCACAACGTAAATGGGTGATTATAAAGGTGCTCTACAGGTGTCTCCAAAGGTACTTGTTGGGTTGGCGTATTTCGAGATTAGGATTTGTCACTCCGATTGTCGGAGAGGTATCTCTGGGCCCACTCGGTAATGCACATCACTATGAGCCTTGCAAGCATTGTGACTAATGAATTAGTTGCGGGATGATGTATTACAGAACGAGTAAAGAGACTTGCCGGTAACGAGATTGAACTAGGTATCGAGATACCGACGATCGAATCTCGGGCAAGTAACATACCGATGACAAAGGGAACAACATATGTTGTTATGCGGTCTGACCGATAAAGATCTTCGTAGAATATGTGGGAGCCAATATGGGCATCCAGGTCCCGCTATTGGTTATTGACCGGAGAAGTGTCTCGGTCATGTCTACATAGCTCTCGAACCCGAAGGGTCCGCACGCTTAACGTTACGATGACAGTTTTATTGAGTTTTGATGTACCGAAGGAGTTCGGAGTCCCGGATGAGATCGGGGACATGACGAGGAGTCTCGAAATGGCCGAGACGTAAAGATCGATATATTGGACGACTATATTCGGACTTCGGAAAGGTTCCGAGTGATTCGGGTATTTTTTGGAGTACCGGAGAGTTACGGGAATTCGTATTGGGCCTTAATGGGCCATACGGGAAAGGAGAGAAAGGCCTCAAAAGGTGGCCGCGCCCCTCCCCATGATTTGGTCCGAATTGGACTAGGGAAGGGGGGCGCCCCCTTCCTTCTTTCTCCTTCCCCCTTCCCTTCTCCTACTCCCACAAGGAAAGGAGGAGTCCTACTCCCGGTGGGAGTAGGACTCCCCCATATGGCGCGCCTCTCCCCTTGGCCGGCTGCCTCCTCCTTGCTCCTTTATATACGGGGGCAGGGGGGCACCCCAGAAACACAACAATTGATCCTTGAGATCTCTTAGCCGTGTGCGGTGCCCCCCTCCACCATATTACACCTCGATAATACCGTTGCGGAGCTTAGGCGAAGCCCTGCGTCGGTGGAACATCATCATCGTCACCACGCCGTCCTGCTGACGAAACTCTCCCTCAACACTCGGCTGGATCGGAGTTCGAGGGACGTCATCGAGCTGAACGTGTGTAGAACTTCGGAGGTGCCGTGCGTTTGGTACTTGATCGGTCGGATCGTGAAGACGTACGACTACATCAACCGCGTTGTGATAACGCTTCCGCTGTCGGTCTACGAGGGTACGTGGACAACTCTCTCCCCCCCTCGTTGCTATGCATCACCATGATCTTGCGTGTGCGTAGGAATTTTTTTGAAATTACTACGTTCCCCAACACCCGTGACTAACGCCTTAGTCACATTAAGCTCATTATGATGATGCATTACCGAGTGGGCCCAGAGATACCTCTCCGTCTCACGGAGTGACAAATCCCAGTCTCGATCCGTGCCAACCCAACAGACACTTTCGGAGATACCCGTAGTGCACCTTTATAGTCACCCAGTTACGTTGTGACGTTTGGCACACCCAAAGCACTCCTATGGTATCCGGGAGTTGCACGATCTCATGGTCTAAGGAAAAGATACTTGACATTGGAAAAGCTCTAGCAAACGAAACTACACGATCTTTTATGCTATGCTTAGGATTGGGTCTTGTCCATCACATCATTCTCCTAACGATGTGATCCCGTTATCAATGACATCCAATGTCCATAGTCAGGAAACCATGACTATCTGTTGATCAACGAGCTAGTCAACTAGAGGCTTACTAGGGACACGTTGTGGTCTATGTATTCACACATGTATTACGATTTCCGGACAATACAATTATAGCATGAACAATAGACTATTATCATGAACAAAGAAATATAATAATAACCATTTATTATTGCCTCTAGGGCATATTTCCAACAGTCTCCCACTTGCACTAGTCAATAATCTAGTTACATTGTGATGAATCGAACACCCATTGCGTCCTGGTGTTGATCATGTTTTGCCCTAGGGAGAGGTTTAGTCAACGGATCTGCTACATTCAGGTCCGTATGTACTTTACAAATATCTATGTCTCCATTTTGAACACTTTCACGAATGGAGTTGAAGCGACGCTTGATATGCCTGGTCTTCCTGTGAAACCTGGGCTCCTTCGCAAGGGCAATAGCTTCAGTGTTGTCACAGAAGAGAGTCATCGGGTCCGACACATTGGGAATAACCCCTAGGTCGGTAATGAACTCCTTCATCCAGACTGCTTCCTGTGCTGCCTCCGAGGCTGCCATGTACTCCGCTTCACATGTAGATCCCGCCACGACGCTTTGCTTGCAACTGCACCAGCTTACTGCTCCTCCATTCAATATATACACGTATCCGGTCTGTGACTTCGAGTCATCCAGATCTGTGTCGAAGCTAGCGTCGACGTAACCCTTTACGACGAGCTCTTCGTCACCTCCATAAACGAGAAACATATCCTTAGTCCTCTTCAGGTACTTCAGGATATTCTTGACCGCTGTCCAGTGTTCCTTGCCGGGATTACTTTGGTACCTTCCTACCAAACTTACGGCAAGGTTTACATCAGGTCTGGTACACAGCATGGCATACATAATAGACCCTATGGCCGAGGCATAGGGGATGACACTCATCTCTTCCATATCTTATGCCGTGGTCGGGCATTGAGCCGTGCTCAATCGCACACCTTGCAATACAGGCAAGAACCCCTTCTTGGACTGATCCATATTGAACTTCTTCAATATCTTGTCAAGGTACGTACTCTGTGAAAGACCAATGAGGCGTCTTGATCTATCTCTATAGATCTTGATGCCTAATATATAAGCAGCTTCTCTAAGGTCCTTCATTGAAAAACACTTATTCAAGTAGGCCTTTATACTTTCCAAGAATTCTATATCATTTCCCATCAATAGTATGTCATCCACATATAATATGAGAAATGCTACAGAGCTCCCACTCACTTTCTTGTAAACACAGGCTTCTCCATAAGTCTGTGTAAACCCAAACGCTTTGATCATCTCATCAAAGCGAATGTTCCAACTCCGAGATGCTTGCACCAGCCCATAGATTGAGCGCTGGAGCTTGCATACTTTGTTAGCATTCTTAGGATCGACAAAACCTTCCGGCTGCATCATATACAACTCTTCCTTAAGGAAGCCGTTAAGGAATGCCGTTTTGACGTCCATCTGCCATATCTCATAATCATAGTATGCGGCAATTGCTAACATGATTCGGACGGACTTCAGCTTCGCTACGGGTGAGAAAGTCTCATCGTAGTCAACCCCTTGAACTTGTCGATAACCCTTAGCAACAAGTCGAGCTTTGTAGATGGTCACATTACCATCTGCGTCCGTCTTCTTCTTAAAGATCCATTTGTTTTCTATGGCTCGCCGCTCATCGGGCAAGTCAGTCAAAGTCCATACTTTGGTTTCATACATGGATTCTATCTCGGATTTCATGGCTTCTAGCCATTTGTCGGAATCCGGGCCCGCCATCGCTTCTTCATAGTTCGAAGGTTCACCGTTGTCTAACAACATGATTTCCAGGACAGGGTTGCCGTACCACTCTGGTGCGGAACGTGTCCTTGTGGACCTACGAAGTTCAGTAACTTGATCTGAAGCTTCATGATCATCATCATTAACTTCCTCCCCAGTCGGTGTAGGCACCATAGGAACATTTTCCCGCGCTGCGCTACTTTCCGGTTCGGAAGGGGTGACTATCACCTCATCAAGTTCCACTTTCCTCCCACTCAATTCTTTCGAGAGAAACTCCTTCTCTAGAAAGGACCCGTTCTTGGCAACGAAGATCTTTCCCTCGGATCTGAGGTAGAAGGTATACCCAATAGTTTCCTTAGGGTATCCTATGAAGACGCATTTTTACGACTTGGGTTCGAGCTTTTCAGGTTGAAGTTTCTTGACATAAGCATCGCATCCCCAAACTTTTAGAAACGACAGCTTAGGTTTCTTCCCAAACCATAATTCATACGGTGTCGTCTCAACGGATTTCGACGGAGCCCTATTTAAAGTGAATGCGGCAGTCTCTAAAGCATAGCCCTAAAATGAGAGCGGTAAATCGGTAAGAGACATCATAGATCGCACCATATCCAATAGAGTGCGATTACGACGTTCGGACACACCATTTCTCTGAGGTGTTCCAGGCGGCGTGAGTTGTGAAAATATTCCACATTTCCTTAAGTGTGCACCAAACTCGTGACTTAAATATTCTCTCCCACGATCTGATCATAAGAATTTTATTTTCCTGTCACGTTGATTCTCAACTTCACTATGAAATTCCTTGAACTTTTCAAAGGTTTCAGACTTGTGTTTCATTAGGTAGACATACCCATATCTACTTAAATCATCAGTGAGAGTGAGAACATAACGATATCCTCCACGAGCCTCAACACTCATTGGACCGCACACATCGGTATGTATGATTTCCAATAAGTTGGTTGCTCGCTCCATTGTTTCGGAGAACGGAGTCTTGGTCATCTTACCCATGAGGCATGGTTCGCACGTGTCAAATGATTCGTAATCAAGAGACTCCAAAAGTCCATCTGCATGGAGCTTCTTCATGCGCTTGACACCAATGTGACCAAGGCGGCAGTGCCACAAGTATGTGGGACTATTGTTATCAACTTTACATCTTTTGGTATTCACACTATGAACATGTGTAACATCACGTTCGAGATTCATCAAAAATAAACCATTGACCAGCGGGGCATGACCATAAAACATATCTCTCAAATAAATAGAACAACCATTATTCTCGGATTTAAATGAGTAGCCATCTCGAATTAAACGAGATCCAGATACAATGTTCATGCTCAAAGCTGGCACTAAATAACAATTACTGAGGTTTAAAACTAATCCCGTGGGTAGATGCAGAGGTAGCGTGCCGACGGCGATCACATCAACCTTGGAACCATTCCCGACACGCATCGTCACCTCGTCCTTCGCCAGTCTCCGTTTATTCCGTAGTTCCTGTTTTGAGTTACAAATATGAGCAACCGCACCGGTATCAAATACCCAGGAGCTACTACGAGTACTGGTAAGGTACACATCAATTACATGTATATCACATATACCTTTGGCGTTGCCGGCCTTCTTGTCCGCTAAGTATTTGGGGCAGTTCCGCTTCCAGTGACCACTTCCCTTGCAATAAAAGCACTCAGTCTCGGGCTTGGGTCCATGCTTTGACTTCTTCCCAGTAACTGGTTACCGGGCGCGGCAACTCCCTTGCCGTCCTTCTTGAAGTTCTTCTTACCCTTGCCCTTCTTGAACTTAGTGGTTTTATTCACCATCAACACTTGATGTTCTTTTCTGATCTCCCCTTCCGCTGATTTCAGCATTGAATATACCTCGGGAATGGTCTTTTCCATCCCCTGCATATTGTAGTTCATCACAAAGCTCTTGTAGCTTGGTGGAAGCGACTGGAGGATTCTGTCAATGATCGCGTCATCCGGGAGATTAACTCCCAGCTGAGACAAGCGGTTGTGCAACCCAGACATTCTAAGTATGTGCTCACTAACAGAACTATTCTCCTCCATTTTACTGCTGAAGAACTTGTCGGAGACTTCATATCTCTCGACCCGGGCATGAGCTTGGAAAACCATTTTCAGCTCCTCTAACATCTCATATGCTCCATGTTTCTCAAAACGCTTTTGGAGACCCGGTTCTAAGCTGTAAAGCATGCCGCACTGAACGAGGGAGTAATCATCAGCACGCTGCTGCCAAGCGTTCATAACGTCTTGGTTCTCTGGGATTGGTGCTTCACCTAGCGGTGCTTCTAAGACATAATCTTTCTTGGCTACTATGAGGATGAGCCTCAGGTTCCGGACCCAGTCCGTATAGTTGCTGCCATCATCTTTCAGCTTGGTTTTCTCTAGGAACGCGTTGAAATTGAGGACAACATTGGCCATTTGACCTACAATACATAGTGTAAAGATTTTAGACTAAGTTCATGATAATTGAGTTCATCTAATCAAATTATTTAATGAACTCCCACTCAGATAGACATCCCTCTAGTCATCTAAGTGATACATGATCCGACTTTAACTAGGCCGTGTCCGATCATCACGTGAGACGGACTAGTCAAGATCGGTGAACATCTCCATGTTGATCGTATCTTCTATACGACTCATGCTCGACCTTTCGGTCCTCCGTGTTCCGAGGCCATGTCTGTACATGCTAGGCTCGTCAAGTCAACCTAAGTGTATTGCGTGTGTTCCGAGGCCTTGTCTGTACATGCTAGGCTCGTCAACACCCGTTGTATTCGAACATTAGAATCTATCACACCCGATCATCACGTGGTGCTTCGAAACAACGAACCTTCGCAACGGTGCACAGTTAGGGTGAACACTTTCTTGAAATTAATATAAGGGATCATCTTACTTACTACCGTCGTTCTAACCAAATAAGATGCAAAAACATGATAAACATCACATGCAATCAAATAGTGACATGATATGGCCAATATCATCATGCTGCTTTGATCTCCATCTTCGGGGCACCATGATCATCTTCGTCACCGGCATGACACCATGATCTCCATCATCATGATCTCCATCATTGTGTCTTCATGAAGTCGTCACGCCAACGATTACTTCTACTTGTATGGCTAACGCGTTTAGCAACAAAGTAAAGTAAATTACATGGCGTTATTCAATGACACGCAGGTCATGCAAAATAATAAAGACAACTCCTATGGCTCCTGCCGGTTGTCATACTCATCGACATGCAAGTCGTGATTCCTATTACAAGAATATGATCAATCTCATACATCACATATATCATTCATCACATCTTCTGGCCATATCACATCACATAGCACTTGCTGCAAAAACAAGTTAGACGTCCTCTAATTGTTGTTGCAAGTTTTTACGTGGTTTGTAGGTTTCTAGCAAGAACGTTTCTTACCTACGTATGACCACAACGTGATTTGCCAATTTCTATTTACCCTTCATAAGGACCCTTTTCATCGAATCCGTTCCGACTAAAGTAGGAGAGACAGACACCCTCTAGCCACCTTATGCAACTAGTGCATGTCAGTCGGTGGAACCTGTCTCACGTAAGCGTACGTGTAAGGTCGGTCCGGGCCGCTTCATCCTACAATGCCGCCGAAACAAGAAACGACTAGTAGCGGCAAGAAGAATTGGCAAACTCAACGCCCACAACTGCTTTGTCTTCTACTCGTGCATAGTAACTACGCATAGGCCTGGCTCATGATGCCACTGTTGAGAATCGTAGCATAATTTAAAATTTTCCTACGCTCACCAAGATGCATCTATGGAGTCTACTAGCAACGAGGGGAAAGGAGTGCATCTACATACCCTTGTAGATCGTGAGCGGAAGCGTTCCAATGAGCGTGGATGACGGAGTCGTACTCGCCGTGATCCAAATCACCGATGACCGAGTGTCGAACGGACGGCACCTCCGCGTTCAACACACGTACGGTGCAGCGACGTCTCCTCCTTCTTGATCCAGCAAGGGGAAGGAGAGGTTGATGGAGATCCAGCAGCACGACGGCGTGGTGGTGGATGTAGCGGGTCTCCGGCAGGGCTTCGCCGAGCTTCTGCGAGAGAGAGAGAGGTGTTGCAGGGGGAGGAGGGAGGCGCCCAAGGCTGGTGTTCTGCCCTCCCTCCCCCCTTTATATAGGCCCCCTGGGAGGGGGGGGCGCCGGCCAGATCCCATCTAGGGTGGGGGGCCGGCGGCCAAGGGGGGGTGCCTTGCCCCCCAAGGCAAGTGGGAAGCCCCCCACCCTAGGGTTCCCAACCCTAGGCGCATGGGGGAGGCCCATGGGGGGCGCCCAGCCCACTAGGGGCTGGTTCCCTTCCCACTTCAGCCCACGGGGCCCTCCGGGATAGGTGGCCCCACCCGGTGGACCCCCGGGACCCTTCCGGTGGTCCCAGTACAATACCGGTAACCCCCGAAACTTTCCCGGTGGCCGAAACTTGACTTCCTATATATAATTCTTCACCTCCGGACCATTCCGGAACCTCTCGTGACGTCCGGGATCTCATCCGGGACTCCGAACAACTTTCGGGTTTCCGCATACATATATCTCTACAACCCTAGCGTCACCGAACCTTAAGTGTGTAGACCCTACGGGTTCGGGAGACATGCAGACATGACCGAGACGCCTCTCCGGTCAATAACCAACAGCGGGATCTGGATACCCATGTTGGCTCCCACATGTTCCACGATGATCTCATCGGATGAACCACGGTGTCGAGGATTCAATCAATCCCGTATGCAATTCCCTTTGTCAATCGGTATGTTACTTGCCCGAGATTCGATCGTCGGTATCCCAATACCTTGTTCAATCTCGTTACCGGCAAGTTTCTTTACTCGTACCGCAATGCATGATCCCGTGACTAACGTCTTAGTCACATTAAGCTCATTATGATGATGCATTACCGAGTGGGCCCAGAGATACCTCTCCGTCACACGGAGTGACAAATCCCAGTCTCGATCCGTGCCAACCCAACAGACACTTTCGGAGATACCCGTAGTGCACCTTTATAGTCACCCAGTTACGTTGTGACGTTTGGCACACCCAAAGCACTCCTACGGTATCCGGGAGTTGCACGATCTCATGGTCTAAGGAAAAGATACTTGACATTGGAAAAGCTCTAGCAAACGAAACTACACGATCTTTTATGCTATGCTTAGGATTGGGTCTTGTCCATCACATCATTCTCCTAACGATGTGATCCCGTTATCAATGACATCCAATGTCCATAGTCAGGAAACCATGACTATCTGTTGATCAACGAGCTAGTCAACTAGAGGCTTACTAGGGACACGTTGTGGTCTATGTATTCACACATGTATTACGATTTCCGTACAATACAATTATAGCATGAACAATAGACTATTATCATGAACAAAGAAATATAATAATAACCATTTATTATTGCCTCTAGGGCATATTTCCAACAGCCGCCTCGCCGGCTGCCTCGCCTGTCGCCTCGCCGGCTGTCTCGCCGGCCGCCTCCTCAGGCCTCATCCCGGAGTTGCCGTCTCGCCCCCTCACTCGGGCTCGAGCCGGCGTTCACCGCCCGAGTCTGCGGTACTCCAGCGACGAGTATCTCCTCGCCGCCTCCACCATCGAGCCGTCACCGATTCCTGCTTCCACCAGAGCAGCCCTTCGTGATCCTCACTGGCTTGCTGCAATGCAGGAAGAGTTCGACGCCCTTCAGCAGAACCGCACCTGGACACTGGTTCCTCGACCTTCTCATGCCAATGTCATCAGCGGCAAGTGGGTTTTTCGCCATAAGACCCACTCGGATGGTACACTTGAGCTCTACAAGGCTCGTTGGGTGGTCCGTGGTTTTCGGCAGCGTGCTGATGTCGACTTCACTGAGACGTTTGCACCTGTTGTCAAACCGGGCACGATCCGCACTGTTCTCCAGCTGGAAGTTTCCCGAGGATGGTCGGTTCATCAGATGGATGTCTCCAATGCCTTCCTTCATGGCCATCTTGATAGCAGGTTTACTGTGAGCAGCCCACCAGTTTCGTCGACGCATCTCTTCCTGGGCACGTGTATTTGCTGTCCCGGTCTCTCTACGGGCTCAAGCAAGCACCTCGCGCCTGGTACCAGCGTATCGCCGGCTTCCTTCAGACACTGGGCTTCAAAGTTACTCGCTCGGATGCCTCGTTGTTTGTGTATCACCGCGGCGACACGACATCATATTTGCTCCTCTACATCGACGACATCATCCTGACGGCCTCCTCCGCAGCCCTTCTTCAGCAGATTACTCTCCGGCAGCGTGATGAGTTTGCCATCAAGGACCTGGGCGCTCTACATTATTTCCTTGGCATTGTGGTTGCTCGGCGACTCGACGGCTTCTTCCTTCATCAGCAGAAGTACGCGCATGAGCTACTTGAGCGTGCCGGCATGCTCAATTGTCACCCTGCCGCTACTCCTGTTGACACGAAGGCCAAGGTCTCTGCCCTCGAGGGCTCGCCCGCGTCGGATGCTCCGTTCTACCAGTCCATTGTTGGTGCTCTTCAGTACCTGATCTCACCCGGCCGGATCTACAGTATGTTGTTCAGCAGGTGTGTCTTCATATGCACGCCCCTCGTGACTCCCATTGGACCCTCGTGAAGCGGATTCTCCGCTACATCCGTGGCACGATGGCTCTTGGGCTCACTCTCATGGTGTCCACTTCTCTGGAGACGGTGGCCTATTCCGGGCAAAGCAGTCTTCCCAAACTAACTAATTGTTGAATTAATACTTGCGGACTGGGCCGGCTGCCCTGACACCCGTCGCTCCACCTCTGGCTACTGCGTCTACCTCGGTCCTTCACTCGTCTCGTGGTCGTCCAAGCGACAACCCACCGTTTTGCGCTCTAGCGCGGAGGCTGAGTACCGAGCAGTGGCTAACGCCGTCGCCGAGGGCACCTGGCTACGACAGCTACTTCAGGAGTTGCATCATGATGTCTCCCACTGTGGTGTACCTTTTCGCCAACCCCGTTCATCATCGCCGGACTAAGCACATTGAGCTGGAAATTCACTTTGTGCGTGAGCAGGTAGCCCTTGGATGCATTCGGGTCCTCCATGTTCCGACCGCCCAACAGTTCGCTGATGTAATGACTAAGGGACTGCCGACTTCCACCTTCGAGGAGTTTCGTTCCAGTCTTTGTGTCTCCGGCGCCACTTCGACTGTGGGTGTGTGTTGAATATATTGTGTCTTGGGCCCACCTCCTAGTCCATCTGTATAGTTGATGTTGTGACCTTCCTTTGTACATCATATATATGTGCTTGGTGCATCGATCGTGTGTTGCACATCCTATTCTTCGTCTTCTACAACGAGGACCGGAAGGATCTCGTGTTTATTTGAGTTCTTGATCAGGTGTGGCACTGTATCTAGAGATTCAGGAAAACCTGATCGAATAATCGTTTTATTGTACTGCTACTTGGGGAAGATGAAGGACGAGGATCCCCTGCCGTGCGGCAGGGTGCCGTTCCGTCGCTGACTCGTGTGCCCGACTGAAACTTGACCCACCTGTCAGTGGCCTAACGGCAGGCGCCGTACGTCAGAGGAGCTTCCTCCGAAGATGAAACACAGAAGAGCACACTTGCATTCGGAACGACCCTGGGATGAACAGCGTAGCCCCTGCCCTCGCCCATCCCCAGAGAGGCACCGCCCGAAGCGAACACTCGCCTCAACATCCGATCGCCCTGTCAGTCAGTCCCGGGCGCACGGCGCCGCACATGCGGCGCAGGCGCAGCGGGTGTGCAGGTGCAGCGCAACGCGTGACGGCCATTACTCCGAAATGGAACCACCCCTTCCTTCCTCCCCTCCCTCGTGCGGCATGCCGCAGCAGGCAGGCCCAGAGCGGCAGGCACCGGAGAGGAGAGGAGAGGAGAAGCGGAGAAGCGCGGTGGGGGGAAGGCATTGATTGATCCGGCCTGCCCGTTTCAAATCGGGCAACCCCGGTCGCTGCCACCGCTCTGCCGCGCCGGCCCCCCCCTCGCAAGTGCTACGGGCTACTACTACTACTGCTAGCCAGTAGCGAGCGCGCCCATCTTATGCTGGGCCCCCGGGCGGACGTGGACGCGTCAGTGTGTGTGCGCGCGGATGCGTCTCTGTCCGAGCAAGCCGATCGAGGGCCTCCTTCTGTCCCGTTGCCCCGCGGATGGCTTTTCCGTACGCCCGGCTCCGGCTCGGGGGACGCGCCACCCCGGCCACCGTCACGCTTGTGGTGCTACACGTACGTACTCCTGGTACGTGATGGATCGGTGAGGACGCCGTGCGTGCAATCAATGTGGCCGTCCGTGCGTGGCGGTACTATTCCCCACCCGTCGCTGGCAAACTCAATTCATCACATCACCCTGCAGCAGCCTTTTCCTCCATCAAACTCGGCACTATTTGCAATTGATCGCTCCTACTCCTACTACCAAGTGTTTGAACTCTATAATCATCGCTCCAACATACTTCTGGAGTGGCATTTGTTTCCTTGGCACTACGGGCGGCCGTTGCGCTGGCTCACGGTCACGGCCGCGCTCGCTGCCCAGCCCCCATACCGGGCGGGCGGGCGGACCCATGGCACATCACCGATTCACCGGCACGGACGAGCGCAGAGGCTCATCACAAGTCACGAACCGGCCCGCACAGTCGCCTCCTCCGTCCTCCCTTGATCTTCTTTCTCTCTCATTAAACCCCACTCCACCCCACCCCACCCCTGCGGCTGCACTCGCACTCTCTCTCTCTCTCTAAACCCCACGCGCCCTGCTCCCTCCCTCCCTTTGCTATTATTGCCCGCGCAGCGCGAGCTATATGGAGAGACTCCTCGCCTCCGCCTTCATTTCATTTCCACCACCTGCTCTACTCTGCTCTGCTCCTCCCCAGCCCACGCCCCCGCCCCCGCCCCCGTCCCCCGCCTCCATCTCCTCGCATCGCACGCACGCACGCACGCACGCACTCACCTGCGCTGCTCAGATTCCTTATTACATCACCGCCGGCCAGTGCGCAACCACCGCTCCGCCGCGCCTCCTGCTGCTAGCTGCCGCCCCGCCGCCGGCGCCTAATGCGGGCCGGTGGCTAAGCCTAAGCCCTCCGGGTCCGGGCGTGTGAGAGACAGAGAGACATGGGGGAGGGCGCGGTGGTGGTGCTGGAGGCGCCCAAGCCCAGGTCGCCGCCGAGGTACCCGGACATGTGCGGCCGCCGGCGCCTGCAGCTGGAGGTGCAGATCCTTGACCGCGAGCTCACGTTCCTCAAGGTCAGTCACGGCCGCGTTTCTCTGAATCTCTCTCTCTCTCTCTCTGACCACCGCCTCGGCCGCCGCGCTACTCACTGCTTCATCGCTCCTCCCTCTTCCTTTGACTTTGCCGATCCCATTTTTAAAACAAGATCCGATTTGCTTCTCGCTCGCTCATCTACTAGTAGTCCCATTGGTAGCAGCAGTTGCTGGTGGTGAAGGGCGACGAACGCCACGTCGTCGTTGTTTATTTTCTACCCTCCGTAGGTACGGTTAGGCCGTTCAATTCTTTATTAATCCACTCCTGCTCCTGCATCTGTGCTAGCTAGTAGGGTTATTTATCTCGGCAGCGTTCTGGGGATTCGAGCCTAATGAGAGCTGCGAATGGGGAGGGGAGGGGAGGGGGAGGCGGCGTTGCTGCGTGCCCCGGCGTGCGCAGACAATCCGGGGCCGGACAAGCGTTTGCCCTCTTTGGGTGTGCCATGGATGTACCTTTGTCGTGTTTGGTCCGGTTCCTTGCGGGAAAAGAAGGCATGGGCAGTGACCAGTGATGATGATGAGTGGTGGCCCTGTCAGTCGCATGCATGTATGGAAGCGCTGTCGTGTCGCCGTTCTTGCTTGCTTGCTAGGACGAGTAGCCTGGGCACGGGGACGGCATGGCCCGTGGCCAGGCATGGCATTATTCCGCCGTGCGAAGCTGGGGTTGATGGGCTGCCATCCAGCTTTGGGGCTTTTTATGTGATATATAGATTTTGTGTTTTTCCACGGAGGAGAATAATACCCCTTTTTTTTTGTGAACACATCTGCTCTGCTTTCAAGGAGCAGATTTCCGAAGGTGCTCAGGTGACGGGGTTCCCTTCTTCTTTATGCCTTTGTGCTAGCAGTGGCTTTAGAATCATAGTAACTTTGTTTAAAGCAGGAGCCAGTCCAGTCCAGTCCAGACTATTATTGCTGCTTTTAAGCATCCATTTGCTAGCACTTACAAAGACAACCTTAATTTGGTCAGTCAGATTTCCATTTTATCGGTTATTCTCTCTTCTTGAATTATCTAGTATAAAACATCTGAGGTCCTACATAATATTTACAGTACCAATTCTCTGGTAATTTACCACATTCATGCATATCAAATGCAGAAAGATCTTCTACCTACAGTGGGTGACTTTTGACATAAACACTGTTTCGCAGGACGAGCTACATTTACTTGAAGGGGCTCAACCAGTCTCACGTTCTGGTTGCTTGAAAGAGTATGCATACACCATCATCCTCGCTGCATTGCAAACTAGTATTCCACCTGAAAGTTGTACCAACTAATTAAGTTTAGGATTCTATGTTTTCTTTACTCTAGTATGCATGCAGTTGCCTGTTTCTGTCAAGTTCTTGCCATATGTATGGATTAGTCTGTATGTTGTACCTTCATACGGTTTCTATGTCAGTTTGGTCTCTGTAAGTTTCTGTTTATCTGTTCCATATTCCAAACTTGAAGTCATGCTCTGAAAGCAGTACTCCCCAGCAAACCCCACTTGCATCAGAACATTTATTATACGAGTTCAATTGGGAGTGACATTTCTTGGGTTTCATCCATAAACGATAATGCTCTCGAAGTTGAAATAGCTGAAATGGAGAGCTAAATGCTTGAGTGAACTCAAGCACAATTCTCTTGCAAAGCATTCTTTGCTTTGTTCATGGATAGAGCTAGCCCTTAATTTCTTATACATGTCGCCAATATCCTTGCACAATGCTTTTATTTTGTCCATTGTTACAGGCTATTTTTTTCTACATGCTGCTACCTGCTAATATCCGTGTACAATACTTTTCAGGGTAAATGAGTTTGTTGGTACAAAACAAGACCCGCTAATACCAATGTAAGGCCCTCTATACTCAAACATCCTATTTCTTTGAAGCATGTATAGTGTGTTTTTGACGGAACCAATTTTTTGCAGTAACAAAAGGAAGCACCGGTCCTGCCGTCTTTACTGGTGGATCAGGTATCTCTTCTCTCCTGTATTGCTTTCAGGCGTTTAGTGGCAAGAATACACAAGTTCTGGTAATAATTCATGCTGGGTCACAGAATCTGTCCCAAGAGAAAATGACATTGCAGTAGCAGATAACACTATGAAAGATACGCATTCATTTGTAATTCTGAATACTTGTTTTCAGATGGCATGATAGTTATTTGCCCAAAACTTGTAACCTGCTAACTGAACCCGCCCAGGTCTAACTTGGGGGAAATGTTTTTCCTGCAGATCAAAACTGTGCATATGTGCTTCATGGCTGTGCTGCTCCTGCCAATGCCTACCAACTTGCAAAAGACCAATGTGCTTGGACTGTTCATGCTGCAAACCAAATTGCTCATGCTGCAGCCCAAACTGCTGCAGCTGCTTCAAGATCCCTTCATGCTGCAAACCAAGCTGCGGCTGCTTCGAGTGCTGCAGCTGCAGCAAGCCACAGTGCTGCAGCAGCGGCTGTAACCCTTGCGGCGAGTGCAAGCCCGAGTGCGGCTCATGTTCGGGCGGCGGCGGCTGCTGCGGCGACTGCAAGCCAAGCTGCAGCTGCTGCGGCGAGCAGTGCTGCAGCTGCGCAGGCTGCTCCTGCCCTCGGTGCACGGGGGGCTGCTTCAAGCTCCCCAAATGCTCGTGCGCGCGGTGCTTCAACTGCCAGTCGTCGTGCTGCAAGGGGCAGCCGTCGTGCTTCAGGTGCCAGTCGTCGTGCTGCGACAAGGGAGGCTGCTGCAGCGGCGGGTCGTGCCTGAGCTGCCCGAAGCCGTCGTGCCCCGAGTGCTCCTGCGGGTGCGTGTGGTCGTGCAAAAACTGTACAGACGGATGCCGATGCGCCCGGTGCTGTGCTGGCGGGTGCCTGTGTTAAATTAGGCCACATGGTGTTTAAGCCTTTCTCTTTTGGTAGTAGTTGCCTTTGTGCTTGCTGTTTAAGCCGTTGTTTGGGTCCGTTCGGGGCCTTGACATACGGTGGTGTTTCACATGTATGTAAAGAAATAACTTGACCTCCGGATCACAAGGCGGAGTGAGTAGCTCTAGTATCAGTAGCCAAGTTATATATATTGGTGATGCACATTGTCAACCATTTTACAGGGATTTTATTTTTATTTTTTATTCGGGAGATGCATCGAGTTATTTTCCACACTCAGGACCTCCTTCAACTAATTGTGATCATCTCATTCTTCCCTCTCCCCTTTCTGGATCTTGTTCTCGGACTGATGTACTCCCTCCGTGTTTATTTACTCTGCATATTAGATTTGACCGAAGTTAAACTTCATAAAGTTTGACCAAGTTTATAGAAAACAATATGAACATTTACCATATCAAATCTATATGATGTGATCCGTTATTGTATATGCTAATATTTTTGTTTATATAAACTTTGTCAAAGTTTACAAAGCCTGACTTTGATCAAATCTAATACGCGAACTAAATAAAAATTGAGGGAGTATTTCATCATAAAATAATAATTACGATCACTTTCGGCATGTTTAAAAAATGATTATGGTCATTTTCATGGTTTCGAGGAAAAACATGACCAGTTTTATGGCGTCATGCGGCGCCGTGCTCCGTGACGAAATCATAGAAACTTCACCGGATTTTCCACTGTTTCTTTACTCGACTCGAGAAGGCCTTGAAATGCAGGCGGCAGTCGCACTCGCACCGGCCGCCCAGCCCTGCCTTTTGTTTTGAGGCCTCTTTTGTTTTCAGAAGGAAACTGGCACCTGCAGCGAGTCACTAGCTCCCCGGTCTCATTCACTGACCGCTGGGCCCGGGACTAGGCCAGGCCCACGAGTCAGTCAGTTTGTGCACAGTGCACAAGTGCAGCGGTGTCGTAGATGTCGACATCGGCCAGTGCCATGGCGACCGTGCGACGTCGCCGCCGACGCGAAACGGGAGGCGCTTTGCTTCCCATGGAGTACTATAAACAGCCGTCGTCAGTCGCATTCCATCCGCAGACGAGGGAACAATCCGCACATCTTCCAGTGCTGTGCTGTGCCGTCGAACCCGCCGCCGGCGCCCGCGACGATGCGTGACCAGGAGGCGCCCACCCAACTCCCCCGCTCCCCCGCCGGGACCCATCCCCCGGCAACGCCGACCCAGCCACCTCCACGAGCAGCTGCGGCCAGCGGTGGGAGATCGCGTCTCCTCCACCTCGCATTCCTCTGCCTCGGCGCGTCGACGGTGGCGGCGTGGTTCGTGGAGCCCTTCGTGGCAGCCGCGGAGTCCCGCCTGCCCGCGTCCGCCGTCGCCGCCACGGCCCTGCTCCTCGCCGCGTGCTTCCACCTCACGCTCCACCTCGTGCACTCCTTCGCCGCGCCCTGCCCCCCGCGCCCCGCCGCCAACGCCGTGGCCAAGGCCGCCGCAACGATCGCCGTCACCGTTGGGGTAGGGGTCGCTTCGTGCCTTCACGGTGCCTGTGGAGCTCCCCAGGATTACACCACAGCTTATAGCTGAACGAGGTTCGGCTTCGGGTATGTTGTTTCTGTGGTGTAGGTGCTGCTTTGATTACACTGTTACTGCTGTATTATTGTGAATGAAATATACCCAGGAATTGGTAACAGAAGGTTCTCCATTGAAGTGTCATAAGATATCGATTGTTTGCTTGCCTGCTGGTGGTTTCTAACCTGTTTTTATTATCAGTAGCATCGATTCGATCAAGTCACACACTCTGTATTCCAGAGAAGGGGAAAACATGCTGGACGCCCAAATATGTTCAAGTAGTATATGCAATCGAAATTTGGCTATTGTTAACAACACCTTTGTGATGTCCATTTGAATTTGGCACAATCATCGACCGACCGTAAGAAATTACCCTTTTCAGCTTACCTTTACAGTTTACATGTTTTACATAAAAGAATTTAGAGCTAACAGAACAAGAGAAAAAATTTGATTCAGAAAATGAAAATTAAACCAATAGCAATCAAAGAATTGTGTGCGAACCTGATTCCCCGCATATTTTTTTCAGTATATTTTGTTTCAGATATTAAATATTGTATAATTTTGTGGCCAAATTCAGTATCGTTCTGCTGACTTGTATGATTCTCACATGTTTTAATGAGAATATTTTCCCTTATTCCTTGGGAAACCTTAATTTCCAATAGCTCAGTGACAGGATAGTTCCTATGAAGCACCGATACGGCGATACGGATACGGGGATACGGGATACGGCAATTTCTAAAAACAGCAATACGCCGATACGGCGGGTATATATAAATAATTAATAAAATGCCATATTATTGTGAAGACAATGAATTGAATGCCTGAGATGAGATCAAAATACTACCCATTTGTTGCATCCATGCCTATTTCTCGATGACTGAATGAGTGACTGATCATCACTTTACTCAATCCTCGCCTACTGGATGACTGAATCATCATCAATTTACTCAGCAGTGAGCAAGCACGCACACATAAACAACAACCACGCATGCATGGCGGAAATAAGCACACACAGCCAGCACGCCCAGGCCGCGGCAACGAGCGACTCCAGGCGGCGGCGGCGACGAGAGACTGAAGTCATCCGCAGCGATGGGCTCGCCCGACGATCCAGTCTACCGCCCTAACGAATTGGGTACGCTGGCTGTTTAGGGTTACGAGTGGGCTCGTACTGGGCTTCCCGTGTCCCCGACGTGTCGGCGCCGTCCCGGCGGCCGTATCAGCATTTTTTTCGTTCTTTTTAAATCGAAAAACGAGATACTCATTGGATACGCGTATCGATGGCGTATCTGACGTATCGGAGTATAGGCAACATATTATACGCCGATACACAGCTTCTGGACGTATCGGTGCTTCATAGGATAGTTCTTTGTTAATAGGGAGATGGCGCAAATTACTGTGAAGATAAATGTTCGATTTTCATAGCATCTATAAGAAGTATGCATGTGATATCTTATAGCCGTTTGTTTTTTCCTATTACCTAAGTGAAACTTCAAGGTCAACACATAGTAATTACTCTGCTCCTTATACAGTGTAGCCTAGACAAGCTCTTAACTCCAAGAACAGTAATGCTGTTTCAGAATGATGATGCATAGATCACTTTAGCATTTAAGGTACCAACTTTATAATGTTCCTCACTAAAAGTTAAGCTATAGAATAAGTTGCTAAAATGTTTCCAAGTGCACCAAGCTGTGCCATGTTCTTTATCAATATTGCAGAAATATATAACCAGTACAAATAGCCATCGTAACTAAAAGTGCTTCTGCTGTAGATGATGTCTAATAGCGCAATAGTTATAGGTCATTCCGGTATGAAAGTGCCTCATACATTTAAGTTAGTGGCTACAACAGAAGTTCTCTACACGTACAGACAGTTTGTATCCTGTATGAACTGGGATGCTCTACGTGTGATCTCACTCCTTCAACATGTCAGTTTAAATTAAATAAATATGTACAATTGCTTTGTGCTTTCACTCTTTATCACATTGACAGTGTTATCAGAAGTTCGACTTTTATATGTACAACAGTGAAGCACCCTGGTCATAAGCCCCGACTTAGATACATATCGCATATTATTTTATAAAGCTGCTGGAGTTAATATTTAAAGATTGAACCTTCCATTCTGTAGCAACAATTTTCTTGATTGAGCTATACTATCAGAGAAGAACATCTTATCTGTTCTTTCTGAACCACGAAGAACTCTAAGTTTGATGCATCAGGGCGGCAAATGTAGTGCATTCCTACTTATGGTCATGTTTTAATGAATGAGCCACTTGTATACTTGGAATGCATTTCTGATCCTCTGTTTCATGACCCAATCCTGGCACCTGAGACTGACTAGCCTCATCAATTGCACTTTTAAGGAAAATTGCTCATGGCATTCTGATCATACCTTGCATTTGCATCCTACAGAATCATCCTTGTGCAATAAATCCTGCAGTTTGATTCCTATTGATTTGCATATCTGTCAGATTTTTACTTGATTGGGTATCTGATGGCATCATTGTCTGGTGATAATGGTGTACACTTCTTAGGTTTTCACTTCATTCTGTTATGTGTCATTTTCTATATGTTATTCTGAAGACGAAAACAATGCCAAATCACATGGAGCTTGGCATGACAAGTACATCAGAGATTGTGCACGACTCTTGTATATTTTCATCCCCTGTTTTCTCTGGACGTTCCTGATTAGAGCAGAAACATGGTATTTTACAAATGATTCTGTTGTATGAGTGCTATATAGGTGATGTGATATTGAATATTTGGAGTACTCCTTGCCTCCGATGATGGTGCTCCCAAAAGTCTCTTCAAAATTTATTTGCAGTTCTTTTTTCAACTCAAGGCTTCTCAATTATAGTTTTTGCATATATGATTCATTAAGATTGATGTCCTATCAGATACTGATAATTTATGTATATCTTGTAAACAGATGCGTAGCAAACCTTCAGTTCTGGTGGTTGCATTCCTATTGGGCTATCTCTTGTCTCAGCTGGACGGGTGAGACTTAATTTAAAGAAACATGCATTTCAGTTAATCTATTGCCATGTAAGCTAGCTTGCCAAACGTTCTTCTGTACAGTTTCACAGTTGAAGCTTATCATTGCAAAGCTGATGTTGACTTGACCTTAGTCCTTTTGCGTCAACCTTCAATATGTCAGGTGACATGTACTTGCCCATCCCCCAGCATTTATATTTACTGATAAACATGTGCTCGGTCCAGCTTGCCAGTATTAACTGACACCATCAACATTAACTTGTCACAGTGTTAGTTTCATGTTGCATTGTTTTCTCTATTTTCTTAAAGAATCACGAAAGCCTCGCTTGCAATTTTTTCAAGTACACATTTCACTTTCTTAAAGAATCACAAAAGCCCTGCATGTCAATTTTTTCAACTACTCATTTCATTTGCAAACAATGGACGATATTGGACCAAAATTTATGCAAATGAAAGAAGCATTGGGCATCCCTTTGAACTAGACCATTGATTTGTAAACAACATCTTGATCACTCCTCTGGCATTTTGGTTTTCGGCCCGGTTTCACTCATAAACGAGGTCAATTTGTTTAGGTTTTCGATCCGGTTTTCCTTATAAACTGGATCAGTCCACAATCCTCATGCATTTTGGTCACTTTGAGTAAAATATTCAGGTGGGGGAACTCCCCCCCCCCCCCCCCCCCCGGCTGATTCTAAAAAAATCATCTTGAACAACAAACCTTGCGAAAATCAAAACCGGACTTTTGTCACACTGTTTTGCATCCCTATATTTATCTAACACCCATTGTCACTATCAAGAAGAAAGGTGGGCGTAAGTCCCCTGAGACCTTTCCAAAAACTATAAAGAAGAAAAGAAACACAATCCACAAATCCGAAACAAACAAACCGATGTGACATTGTATCACATCTCTATGGTATGTACATAACATTCTGTCCTACTCACTTCCCTACCTTAGGTCCTATGCCCCCCTCTCCCGATTGTAGCTCGACGACCTTTGTTGCCGCCGCTGCGCACCGGTGAATCCGGTAATGAGCCCATCGCCGCGGCGGAGCACAATGCCGGCATGGATTGCTGAGTCGGGGTACTTCTGCCGGTGCCTGTCTTGATGGTTCTGGCGTGGGTGCTGGTGCTTCTCCTCGACCTCCACCTTCATGTCCACTACCTTGTCCTCCTCCACAATGACTGTGAACACAAATGGGCCCACAGGGAAGAAGTCTTCCATGCCGAGGACGGGCTCGAGGGCCTTGACCACCTCCCTCATGGTGGGCCTAGACTTTGGGTTCTGGCTGAGACACTTGTATGCCACCAGTGCTGCCACCTCGGCGCCTTTGCATGAGTATTGGCACTCGAGAGCTGGGTCCATGACTTTGTACAACCTGTCAGAGCGCTTGAGGTATGGTCTAGCCCAGTCGACCAGGTTCTGTTCCCTGAGTCGCCGTGCACGGTCTACTGATCGCAGCCCAGAGAGGAGCTCCAGGAGCACTACACCAAAGCTATATACATCGCTCTTGGCGGTCAAGTGGCCTGTCATGATGTACTCTGGCGCTGCATAACCATGCGTCCCCATGACACGTGTTGTCACATGTGTCGCATCGCCCTGAGGCCCATCCTTGGCCAGCCCGAAGTCGGACAACTTGGTGTTGTAATCCTGAAATCAAGCATTGAAATTTTGTTAGGGAAATGGCATGAAGTGAAATACAATGCGTTACAAGCTGAACAATTTTCTCAAAGTAGATGCAAGGTAAATATATGTGTACAATTGTACTACTGTTTGTGAATTACTAATCTATAGGTGTTTCTGTAAACTTGATCATGACTGCTAAATGTATCTCAATTAATTGGATTCCTCAGATTTGGCATTCATCCAAGAATCTTCAGAGTTTCAGTCAGGTCAGAGCTGCCCATAACACACTGGGCCAGCTAAGTTCAGAAACATGGCATCTTGGATGGTTCAACTGGTCAAAAGCTAAAGGTTGGAAATTAAGACTTGAGATCAAATTAATTTTCTTTTTCAGACACCTTTGTAGTAATTCCAGCGCAAGAGGTGTGAAGTTGTGTTCGACCCCATTTGTTGGTAACCACTACTACAGTTCCCAAATGACAATCATTTTCAAAACTGCTTCTTTTCTTTGCAGAAAGTCTGAAGTTACAGGTGGCTTACCGAGTCGAGCAAGATGTTGGAGGCCTTGAAGTCGCGGTAGATCACCGGCGGGTCGGCATCGTGGAGAAAGGCAAGGCCCTTGGCCGCGCCGACAGCGATCTTCATCCTTGTCATCCACGGGAGAGAGCCATTGGTACCTGAAGATGGTAGGATGTTTCAGGTCAGTTTCCTTCTCCACGTTGACCAAGAGTTGTAACTTGCAAGCACCAGGAAGTTGGTAGGATAAATAATTTTTTAATCCAAAATATCCGGTATCCCTTTTTAGTAAATATCCAATATCCACATTCATCTGATTTTAAAAAGAGAAAGTGTGTGTTGTTCTTTTGGAAGGCAGGGAGCAGCTCAGCTATCCTCTTGACTTCGAGAAAAGAAACTTCAGGGGACAAGAACAGCTCATCGCTGATGGACCAGATGGCACTCGTACGTGCTACCCAGATTTCCAAATTAAAACATTTCTTTATCTTGCTGGTCTCGAGAACCACCAAACGTACTACTAATCCTCAGAATGATCAATCGACAGCAGAAAGCAGTGAAGAAGTAACTCACTTTTGAAGAGGTGCGTCTCCAGGCTCCCGGCGTTCATGAACTCGTACACGAGCATCCGGTGCTCGTCCTCGTAGCAGTACCCGATCAATTTCACCAGGTTCTTGTGCCTCAGTTGCCCAAGAAAGAATACCTCAGCCTGCAAGAACAACCCACATAATGAGCTAGCTGTTCATCGACCAGGCTTCGAAATTGATCTGCCAAGCATCTGATCGTGCTTGAGAGTGCATTGCACTCTGTTGGGCACTCACCAGCCACTCCTTGTGGCCCTGCGTGCCGCAGTCCAGGTCGAGGTACTTGACGGCGACGGGCTGCGCGGCCAGCCCGGGGCGGAGCTTGTCGTCGACGGCGCCCTTGTAGACCGGGCCGAAGCCGCCGCAGCCGAGGTAGTGGGTGCGCGAGAAGCTCCCGGTCGCGGCGCGGAGCTCGGCGTAGGTGAAGGCGTGCAGGTTGGACCCGGACAGCGTGATCGACAGGTCCTCCGGGGACAGCGTCCCCGACGAGCTCAGGCTCTTGAAGGACATCCTCGACGACGACCTCGCGCAGCCTTTCCCCCGCCGCCCGATCCGCCGCTTGCAGTCGTCGTCGTCGTCCGCCACTCTGCCACCGCCGACGCAGCACGAGAACGGGCTCCAAGATTTGGCGGCCATGGCAAGAACCGAGAAGCTCCGCGTATATCAATATCGTGTAGGATCAAGAATGTTTCCCGCCACCCGGTGGCTGTGAATGCAGGGGAGCTCGGGCGAGGGAGAAGGTCAGGTTAGCAGGATTGGAGAGAAGGAGAAGGCGGGGATCGGCTTGGGTGGAGGATGGAGTGGCTAGCCGGGCCTTTATATAAGTGTGGAGTGCGGGCCTCGACCCTGCCGTAGGACTGTGATGGAGCAAACAGGGCAAGGGAGGGAAGGGATGTGGTGGTGGTTGGTGGCGGGAACGGCTCGCCCTCCCCTCCAACGGGACCAGAGTTTCTACCGGCGACACGACGTAGGTTTTCATTCATGGAGTTGACCCAAACCTTCTTCGTGGGAACGAACATGGGTGGATCAAAGAGACGGGCATGTCACACCGCGGTTTCATATACCAAATCGAACCGCGGGTTCGCGTTTATATGGCGAAAAGTTTGTCCCGGGGTCGGGTGGACCATCGGACGTAGGATAGGATGATTAAATTGACTATTCAACTTCGCAGGTTAATTCGGTTTAGTGTACGTGGTTTTGCGCTACTGTCGCCGTGGGTTTATGCTACAGCTGCCTTTAGCCTTTGTTTAAGCCCTGACCGTGTAACAGTTGCTTCAATTTGCAGGAACGAGTGAAGGACTGGTCGAACCGTACCTGAAATAGAATTGACAGAAAGCGCAGGGCCTTTTAGCTAAGCCATTCACCTTGGGAAATTATAATTTGGACTTTGTGCAAGCCGTTCTGGTGAATAGTAGAGTGAATTGCTCGAGGGAATGGAAGTTTCAAGATCAACAAACAGAGAAGAAGAGAACGGCCTGGTAAGCTGAATATTTTTTCTTATAAACACCCGAGTTGTTACTACCTGTATCTTTAAGAAATAGGCGAAATTCAAGGTAGCACACCCGTTTTACCGGTCAAAATTATACAATACTCCTTTTTACCGAGTAAACATGATAGAAGTTCTACAACAGTCTAAAGCAAAAAAAGAATTTCGCTTACTTTTTTTGCAGTCAATTTCGCTTACTTTAGTAGGTACTGGTACAGATTAATACAGTTTAGATTAGTCCTGGCCACAGGGAAAAAACACGTTGGCTTATTTGTGCCGATATAGTTGTGTAGACTGGCATAAAATATGAATATCGTAAATTTTACACACATGAACCACATGTAGTCATTTTGGGAATAGACACATCACACATGTAAACCATAATCATCTTAAGCATTGTACAATTCGGCTAGAGTAAACTACGAATGTTGCTTTCTGTCGGCTCTTGTGTGATAACAGTAGAAGTGCCCGCAGCCTTTGTGCACAATCATCGCATTCGACGCCGTGTAGGGATGTAGCCGACGTGGTCTACGTACAGCGTAGTAGTGGCTCAACCGGGAATCTCCTTTTGCCGGATAATGCCATGCAGTGCAGACAGGGGGAGTGTTACCATCAGAATGTTTTACAAGTAAACTCAATCATTCTTCTTTCTCAGGTTACTGTGTGCCTCTATGCTACTCCCTCCGTTTCAAATTATTCGTCGTGGTTTTAGTTCAAATTTGTTTATTTAATTTCTTTGTCCAACGTAACGAAAACTTTCAAAAAAGTCCGATTCGGTGTTGTAATATTGCGAACCGAAAAAATCTCCCACCGGAGCCTTTTTCCCGCAAAAAAATTGGGCGTTTACGTGATTACGTGCAAAGTAAGGGGGTTTTCTGTAAAAAGATTGCCACGTCAGCGCCTGACAGGTGGCCCCCGCCAATCAGATACACCGTCAATACGTGTTTATACGCGTTTTAGACTTTTTGCAAAAGTCTGAAGCAATGATGGTACTGACACGCAAAAATTAGTAATCGTGGTACCAATCTGCATGTGATGCCCCGTACTTCTATGCAATTAACTCATGTCCCCTGGGGTCCGGTAATGGCAAATGAGTGCCTTGTTGGTTTGGCCGGTGCATCCATCCATCCATTATTATCATGGAGAGAAAAAAAGGGCCACCGTCTCAGACGCTTGGTGCAACGCAGGCCAACCGGGGCCGTGGACGTCTGACCGGACATGGTAAGCAAGCACGTTTTTACCGCCGCTGCATGTAGAAACTGCAAGACCTTTCACCCTCGGGAGTCCTGACCATAGATTGTCGTTGCCGTAACACTACCGACCTTGTAAAAACTCTTATTCTTCTTTTTTGCGCGTGATGGTAAAAACTCTTCCCCGACCAAGAGTAAAAGAAGAATCTAGAAAGGAATTCAGAGAGGGAAGAACAATCCAGAATCAGAAGAAGGGTATGTATTAACCCTAGTCCGCCGGAGCACCGCAGCCTCAAATAAAATAAAATAAGAATCATTTCCGTTGAATGATCGAGCGCATGAGATCGCTGGGCAACGCAGGTATTGAACAGCGCATCGGAACGTTTCTTTCATCACCCGGGCACGAAAAGACCTTCTTGCGTGGCTTCTCTTCCTTTTCCTGCCATTTTCTCGGAAGACAAGTTTCGACAATTGACTTATTCCAAGAGGGGCTGTGCGCTAATTAAAATAGTCCTCTGGAGGAGCAAGAATTAAGATAACATTCGCAAACGTGTGACCTAGCTAGGCTGTTTCTATGTGAAACGGCGGTGAGCCGATACGACATCTCCATTGGAAATACTCCTATTTGAATTCAACTCGCAGGGAGACAAGACAGAGCCAGAGATTAGAGCACCTACACGTGGACTCCTACAGGTTTGTTTACAAGATATAGGGCGTGTGGCCTCATGATTCGCTTTGTCTTTCTAGCAATGGACAAGATGTTCGCTAGCCTCCGACTACTTACTATAAGATGTCCTATATAATTGGTGAAAGATTTCGTGCGTATGGTGGTTCGGATATGGTACGGGCATGCAGCTACATGCGGTGCCTTGTGGAACTAACGGACAACAGTTTTCAGGTTTATTATTAAAACAAGTTCAATCGGACATGAACATCATGATGATCCATGAAGCAACCAAAGCATCAAGTTGTACAACCGCTACACGAAATAAATAGAGTCCAGAGCACGTCAACGTTGTTACTACAACGTCGGTACTACCAAAATCTTGTGGTTTGTTAATCCTATGGATGTATAGGATTAAGTGGGCATGGCACTTCAATTTTGTATTTTCTTGCTCCTGCGTTTTAAAATTCTTGTGAATCAATGAGGCTCTACATCTCTAGCTAGACTCTAGGAATCGAATTCCTTCGCCTAGTTTGCAACTAGGATTAGGCAGAAAACTAGCTTCAAACCGGCTAAGCTTCTACCAGTTGGGCCACTTGATAATTTGATACTAGCAAGGATGGAAAGGGTGAGCTAAAGATGACTAGGCAGCAAATCTAGTTAATCTACATGTACTCCCTCCGTTCCAAATTACTCGTCGTGGTTTTAGTTCAAATTCCAAATTACTCGTCGTGGTTTTAGTTCAAATTTGTTTCAAATGCATATTCAATTTTTTAAAAATATATGTTGAACATTGTACATAATGCGTGGCTGGTTTTTCCTAAAAAAACCTTTTTTTTTTCTGGTTTTAGCTTATTTTTTGGATTTTCTTCCTTTGTTTTTTATTTCTATTCCTCCTTATTTTTTAATTCATTGGGCTAGTTTTTCTTCTGGATTTTTAACATACTTACTGAACATTTTTTAAGATAGGCTCCATTATATGATGAACATGTTTTCAAATGAGCATGAACATTTTTTTAATGTATGCCGAGCACTTTTTCTGCGTATAGTGATCATTTTTAATGCACGATGAACTTTTCTTCACAAATTGTGAACATTTATTTAATATATTAAATTTTTTTAATATACGCTGAACATATTTTAAATGCATATTCAAATTTTTTAAAAATATTTGTTGAAAATGTACATAATGCGTGGTGAAACAAAAGTAAAACATAAGAGAAATGAAATGAAAAGAAAGTTTGGCAACGAACGAGCCGAACGCGAACCAAAAAAAAAGTAGCAGGCCTAGCTGGGCCTAACCGCCGACCCTTCGCATTCGGGTCTGTATAAATAAGGCAACACCTGGACACTGACACAGCTAACACAGCAGTAGCTGTGTCGTGGTGGCTAGAGCGCCCAGCGTCTGCATCGCGCGTCGCAGGTTCGAATCCTGTAGGCTCTTCTTTTTCGTTTATTTAATTTCTTTGTTCAATGTAACGAAAACTTCAAAAAAGTCCGATTCGGTGTTGTAATATTGCGAAAAAAAAAACTCTCACCGGAGCCTTTTTCCCGCAAAATAATTGGGCGTCTATGTGATTACGTGCAAAGTAAGGGGGGTTTTCTGTAAAAAAATTGCCACGTCGGCGCTGGACAGGTGGCCCCCGCCAGTCAGATACACCGTCAATACGTGTTTATACACGGTTTAGACCTTTTTGCAAAAGTCCGGAGCAATGCTGGTACTGACACGTAAAAATTAGCAATCATGGTACCAATCTGCATATGATACCCCAATTGTGGTATTTCTGTGCAATTAACTCAGGGGACACTGAGAGCGACCATTTCAAAGTCCAAAGGTAGTACCTTCCCTTCTTTATATCCGGGATCCAGCGTTGCCGCCCAAAATCCAGTTAACAATCCTTTCAAAAGATGCACGAACAATATTCTACACTATATCGGGTGCCAGCAAGGGATCCAGTTTGTTTTTTAGAGAAAGCAAGGGTTTCAGATGAACAGTTGCAACTTGCACCGCTCTCTATCCGGACGCCACGCCTCCACGCGCGCTCCGGCGCACGAGCCAGTCGGTCGGGCCGACAGCAGAGCATCCAGGCGACACCGCCGGCGAGTCAACTAGTACAATCCCTCTCCGGCTTTTTACCCCCGCTCCTCCTAGGCGAGGCGGGGTGGCACGGGAGGAAGCGTACACGCTACACGGTCGGCGGTTCGCCCGTCGCCGGCAGCGCACGCGGACACGTGGTTGGCCGTCGGGCTCCCCGGCCCCGCGGAGCGGCGCACCGGCGTGCCGGTGGCCGGACGTGCGCGAAATCCCAGGGCTGGCATCGCAGCCGATCATTCTTCCTCTTCCAGCAGGTGAGGTGACCTCGAGCCCGCCGTATCCTGGGCCGTATCAGGCCGGACGTTTTAGTCCACGCCGTCCGAACGATGGAAACCGATTAGAATTTACAAACCGGCGTCGTGTCGTTTTCGGGGCAGGAGGACGCGACGGATTCGCGTGCGTGCGTGCGTGGCGTGGGTCGCATGGCGTGGGAAGCTGCCGAAAAGAGTAGAGTAGATGGATTTCGTGTACTCCCAGACTCCACTGCTACTACGCGCGCACGACACTGCGACGTGCGGTGCGGGTGGGAGCAGGAGGACGGCTTAACCTGATGGAACACTGGCAGATCGAGAGCCGATCGAGCAGCCGCATACCCCCATTCTGGGCTCTGGCGCCGCCGCGGGCCACCGGGAGGGAAAAATGGGTCGGCAAACATCAAAGTACAGTAAACTTGCCATAACATGCCAATTAATGGTGTCATTGAAAATTTGACATTTCTTTTTCTTTTTCTTTTTTGTGTCAGCTGACACTGACGGACACCTATGGCTCTGCCGTGGACCCGTCATTAGCGGCAGCACGATCGCGCTCTGCCATGCTAGGTCATGTACATCCGGACTTAGCAAATATGATCCCCTAAACGCGAGCGGACGAGCCCGGTCAGTGACCGGGCGTGTCCGTTTGAGCCTTTATTTGTCCGTCCGCGTAGCCACGATCATCATTTTATTCCTCATATGTCCGGTCATGTGCACGTAATTGATGGAGACGGGAGAAAGAAAAGATTGAACAAAGAAAAATAAAAGGTTGTCCGGGGTGGGTTTGCGTCCTGCATGACAGATAGACCGGGCGCGTCTGCGAGCCCTCGCATCCTCTTTATATTTGTCCTTAATATGAGGATTCGCGGACAGCCCGGACGTATAGATAATATAAAAGATTCGGTTGGGTCATTTTTTTTCTTCTCCCTTCTATTCGGTCACTGATCGGGCGCGTCCAATGAACGTATGAGAGAAGGTTTAAGGCGTCTGCATGTAGATGCTCTTATATTCCTTTCCGTCGACGATGCTGCTGCTGCAAGGATAGACTTCTCATCCCGGGGATATTTCGCGCCTGCTCCTTTTGATTTTGATTTTGGGAGGAAAAGGGGCACGCCCCATGTATTTTTGTCATTCGGCGCCCTCCCTTGTCTCCTCCTGGATCCAGCAAATATCTCGATCCTCCTGACAAGTGTTCGGCAACAACCGTAATATCAATATTGGGGTTGCTTCGGGCCGTCCGTCAATTCATGCTTGTTCATACCAATACACTATAGAGAGGACGCTCTTGCAGCTAATTACCATCCTTCACTTCTTCGGCACGGTGCTGTCTAAAACTTATCCGACTCCAATGCTTTCTCTCCTCTTCAGCTCAATCTTACATTACGTACGTGTCAGATGTCGCTGTGGCGTCCGAGCTGCATGCAAGAAAATATCTCCGGCCCAAACGGACTCCGAAATATCTTTCATGCCGTGAAATTATAAAGAATGAGGTCTGTGTTTCGTACCTTCTCTTTTGGAGATAAACGGAACCAAAGTGTGCAAAACGACGGCCCCGTCGGTGAATTACAGTGAAGAGAAGCTGCAGACGGAGGAATCACACAAAATACACCGGCGCGTATTCTCCGACTTCACCAAGCCAAGTCACGGCTGCTGTTCAGTATATTGATTAGTTTGAAAACATAGGATAGACTAGGAAGTATTCTGGCTTGTTTTAGTACTCCAAGTAAATTATGTACTCTTATATATGTGCCCACGAGGCTCAAGCAATACAACGAACTATTCCACTAATCCTCTCTCTCCCTTTTAACATGGTATTAGCCTAACTGATCCAAACCCTAGCCGCCGCCGTCGCTTCCGCTCCGCACCGCCCCCGGGACGGTCGGCCTCCATGACCGCCGCCGCCGTGGGCCGCGCTGCCCGTACCTAGGGTTCGTCCGCGGTCATGTTGACCGGCTGCCCTAGAGAGTCTTTCTCCCGATCCTTTGATCCGTGGTTTCTCTCTGTCGCCGATCGTCTTGATCGGCGTTTCTTTTGGTTTTTTCGATCTAAAATCGGTTTGCGTCGCCCGCCGCCGCCGCCGTCCCTCGCGCGCCTCTAATTCGACATCGGCACGACTACGCGGCTTCTTCTTCGACACGATGGCCACGCGCGACATGCGGCGGCCCGAAATGTCCGTCGTCCGCGCATCCGTCGCTCGCGTCGTTCTGCGCCGACCGTCGTTGCCTTGATTGGATCGGGATCCTCCTTCAACCTCGCCTTCATCCAGCTACATCGCGCTCCTCCCTGCAGGACGGCACGCCCGTGGTGCGTTGGTGCAAACGCTCTGCCCCGCGCCCGCATGTGGTTATCCACACCGTGCGGCCCGAGGTTAGTCTCACGCGCGATGAATGCATGCCTGAAGTGCACTAGCCCTTGCTCGTCCGTGTGTTGGATGGCAGTGCATTAGTACGTGCAGCCAAGCCACCTACATCACCCAACTTGCATTGGCTCAACGCAATTGCAAGCTCCTACTACGTTCGGCCGGATAACTCACCACACAGTACCTTCATCGCCAGCTGAGCAGCTACCCAACCTCGCGAGTGATAGGATTGATCACCCTATCGCCTGCGATCCGCTCCATCTACGCCGTGCGACCGATCTGGCCTGTCGGTTGCGCGCGCCTCCGCAGGTCCCGTGAAGATCGTCTTCGAGTTCAGCGCGGCCCTCCACCGATCGAGCATCGGGCTGCCGTTACGTCGCTTCATCGGGCCACAACGCCGCCGCCCCGTGGTTCTCCCCGTGGCTGCATTGACCCGCGTGCTGCCGTTGCGTCGCCCCTTTGGGCCGTAGTGTCCTCGCCCGCGGTCTACCGTCGCCCCCGAGTACGTTCGTTCCAGGCTGTCACCGTGGCTGCACCGACCCTCGCATTGCTGTTGCGTCGCCCCATCGGACCGTAGCGAGCGTGGCACGCAGTCTACGCCGCCGCCCGAGGCCGTCCACGCGGTTGCACCGACCCGGGTTCTGCCACTGCGCCGCCCCTTCGGGCCGTGGCGCCGCGGCCCCCACCGCCGCCCCGAGGTCTTCCATCATTGCCCCGACCTGCCCGCCGCTGCTGCGTCGCCCCTTCGGGACGTAGCGCCACGGCCCGCAGTCCACCGCCGTCCCCGCACGTCGACCTCTCGTGGTATGCGCCGCGCCGCCTCCCTTGGCGCGGGAACGTCATCGTCCGCGCCGGTCTTCGTCACGATGTCGGGTTCCTAGCCTACTTCGAGCACCGCCGCCGCGCTACTAACCTAGCTGCCGCCGCCGTCAGGCCGCTGCCGCTGCTCTTCTTCGGCCGCCGCATGTCCACCTCCTTCGTCTTCGTCCAGCACTAGCCCGTCGCCAGCGTCGCCATCATTTACCTCGACCACTTCGTCTACTTCGACAACCGCGAGCGACATTGGCCGCACGTTGATTGGCGCCACAACCGTCGTTGAGTCCTTCTCTGCTGGCCTCTCCGACTTCTCCGACATGGCGTACAGCTCGTGCAGGTCCCTGTCTACGCATGCTCGGTGTTGGCAACACTGGTGCATGCCTTCGTCCACGACGTGTCCCCGGGCCTGGCAAGCATGGAGTGGCGTTTCGTCAACTTCGTCTTCGTCTGTCTACGCATGCCCGGTGCTGGCAACACCGACGCGTGCCTTCGTCTACAATGTGTCCCCGGGTTTGGCACACCCGACGCGACGCGTCATCAACACCGTCTTCTTTCCGGCGCATTAGTACTTCGACACCACTACGCCCATGCTAACTCCGCGCCTCCTTGCGCCCGCGGCTCCACGATATGACTTCCCCGACACTGGCTACCCCACCTCGACATCGACCACGGTGTTCTTCGTATGGCTACCCACGCGACATCTCGGGACCGCACCCACACGTGCAACCACCCACGCCCACATGCCTAGGGTTGCATTGCTCGGGCCTGGCTGAGGAAAAATGGCCGATTTGAGCGTTCACAGGGATGCAGGCCCAGAGGTGCTTTAATCTTCGTGCTATGCATGCCCTATAGTGAAAGCGAGTAACCAAACGGGGCTTTTTCTTCCTGCGCGGGCCTGGCTGAGGTATATGCAGCCTACCAAACGCGTCCTTAAAGGCTTTGCCCCTGCATGGTCTGGCCGCAACCAACTCTGTGTCCACTGAATCTAATGGCGCTTGGGTGCATGCTGGCTGCTGGCATCTGGATCTGCTCGGGACCCGTTCGGTGCTTCCGGACCTTCGTTCTGAAGGGTATTGTGAGTGTCGTTGTTGAGGTGACTAGTGTGAACTGACAAAGTTGCGGGATGCAACTGGAAGTCTCCTCTGTGGGTTTGGTGGCTCTCACTCGATCCAATTTACTTCCGACTGTGAGATGCAATTTACAAGCAACAGCTTGACGTAGAGTGTATGGTTTGTGCTGTGGTCGTGGTGAGATTCTAGCCTAGTGCATGTAGCTGCTAGGATCATGGAAAAGTTGTGGCGACAAGACCTCATTCACTCTGATTTGATGGTGCTTATCGAGTAGCCGGTCTCGAGCTATGGGTGAAAACCATGGGTCTGACCCAAGTTGGTTTATACCTGATAATGACGACGTTTTTTGTGTCATTACATTGTTGGGGGCATGGTTCAAATATATTCGGAGTTGTTCTTTAGGTGAAAATCTCTCGGCTCTGGTGGTTAGATCCGGTGACGGCAGCGCTTGAGCATCATTTTCTTCCTAAAGACGTTAATGTTGAAGAACATCATTGTCCTTGTGGTGTCGATCGTTGTCTACCGCTTCGGGGTCCTTTTCTTTTCACTCACTAACAATGTCCTGGATTAGGGGGTACTGACCTAGTCGGCCCACAGTCCATAGGCCGAGTTTATGGCACACCCTTTCTCTAAGGAAGGACTTTGGAAGCCTCATACTTCGGAGTGATCAAGATGGACTCTACCGAAGACTTGGCGTGTACTCCAAGACCTGCACCGGCTCGGCGGTGCATGTAACCCTAGATCAGCAACCGACCATGTGTAACCCTAGGTACCCCTGGTGTCTATATAAAATAGGAGGCCTAGTCCATAGTGGGAGGATCACAATTGCAATCACCTAGCCTTAGGGTTAGAACTCTACTTACAATCTCGAGGTAGATCAAACCTGTAATCGATACATCAGCATCATCAATACAATCAAGCAGGACGTAAGTATTACCTCTTCGAGCGGGCCCAAACCTAGGTAAATATTGTCTCCTTCGTCCCTTGTTACCCATAGATTCGAGATCCACAACTCGGGACCACCTACCCCGAGGTCTGCCCATTTTAGTACCGATATAGGTGCTTTCATTGAGAGTTCCGCTGTGTGATCGAAAAAGGATCGATGAAACAGTCAGTTAATGACCATGGCCCTCACGGCACGACGCTCGCACCCTAATCGCCGACGGCCGAATCACACTCTCTTCATCAAGAGACGGGCTCCAATGACCTCTCCATCTTCCCCCTCGCCCCCAGGCCAGAGTATCACCTGGCGAGTGAGGGCGAAGACGACCAAACAAAGGAAACCAAAAGATCGGATCTCAAGATCAATTCGGCCACTATCACCACACTGGTACGCGTCGGTGCTATATAAACGGTTTTTAACCCCTTTCTGCAACGACATTTGGAACCGTCGCCAAGTGAGTGTGGGCGATAGGGGGGTCCTTCCCACATGACCCAGAAACCGTTGGGGATAGGGAGCCAAGATGCATATACAATACTCCTACTCGTTTGTGCTCGCATTGCCATCGCAGTCGGTATTCTATGATGCTACGTTTACGATGCGCGGCCCATCACAAATGGTTCACTATTATAGAACGTGTATGATAAGCATACAATCACACACATTCGCTTTTCCCAAACCGTATGCGATAACTAATTAAGAAGGTTAGCTAATCGTCGTACGAGTGTCGGATAGGATTACGAAATGTCGGGCCGTCGTAACAACGTCGTACATGACAACTACCACACACGCTATTCTGTGGTGCAACGTTTACGATGCATACTTCATCAGAAATAGTTCATGGTTGTGAATCGTGTACGACAAGGCAACTATCACAAACGTTTAGTTTGCCCGCACCGTTTGTGATATTGTCTGACATCGCACACGCTTTGCAAACGGCAACTCTGTGCATGCTTGCACACGTTTCCTCTCCGTGAACCGTGTCGGATTATAGTGTTTCTCGCAAAAGTTTGTGTTTTACCAACCGTGTGTGCCGTAATGACCTGGAGAGCGTAATTTCACCGTAATTTAATTGCTGCTATTTCAAATTGTACCGGATTTGAATTTGAATTTGAATGTATGCTATAGCTTTATTCATATCCATCAGGTTCAAACAAGCAATGCATTATTCGATTCATAGATACATATGTTCAAGAATTACATAAGAACCAAATAAAGAATGATGAACCACAGTTGTATACTTGTATTATTAAAGACGGTAAAGAAAGAGGCGAAATACATTCTGGTTGCTGAATAAGGTGAAGCAGAATGCCCATATTGTGCCCTCCTCCATGCAGAAGGCATGCACGACTCTAGTCCAACCCCTTGTGATGGCCGACCGCCCATCCTTCACGGTCTTCATGAAAACATCCAGATAATCATCGTGTTCTGGTAGAAATACTTTAACCTTTGCATGCCCACCAATCATGTAGTTTGAGAGGTAATCTTGAGTAAACTGCTTTGGGAACCACTTCAAAGGAAAAAGATTCAGACATTGTCATCTAACACAACTCATTATGGGCAGTAAAAAGAAGGCTGCGGAGTTCTTACTTACCATCCTACAGTTCGTTGTTGTATTGGATAAAGTGTAAAAAAATAGTTTAATTGCCATCTTTTGACCCATTTTACTAACAATCTTTATCAGCTTCCTCACTTGATGCTGGTTCATCGATATCTCATTGCCCCATACGCAGAAAGGGTCGAAGCGCGGATCTTTACCGATGACATATGTACCTAAAAGCACCAAGTTAATATTAGAAGCTAAGCATCAATTGTACAATGATGTAGTACAACACTCTTTTATAATATCTTATAACATCCAATATACTCACATATTAGATGAATTAACATCTTATATTATGGGCCGGAAGGAGTTTATTGCATTCTTACAAATTATCGGCTGATTAGCTGCTGCTGTATCCATGGGTTAGAGTTAGTTTGAGTTAGTTCAGGCTCAAATAGCCGTAAAGTATATCCAAACATGAGGGCTAGTTTGAGCTAGTTGCATCTAACCCACCCAAAAAAACTATCCAACCCAAGAGGTGCTAATTGGAGTTAGTTCTCCTAGTGCATTTATTGTCAATCTAACCCTGTCATACAAACACCTCTTTGGATGGAGTTAGTTCAGGGTTAGTCATGAGCTAGAAACTAATTCTAACCTCTAGCTAAGTTGAGTATCCAAACAGGGATGTGTTGTTGTTGTTGTTGTTGTTGTTGCTGCTGCTGTTGCTCTTCCACGTATATCTAGACATCATCAGAACATTAAGGTAACACTCTTCCTTGTTGCTATGTAGCCTAGGGTTGCATATTTAGACATTAAAGTACAGTGCATTTTGCTATGTAGACTCAGATATATTACATATGGCCCTAGTTAACCTAACGATAAATGGGTTACAGATATATTCAATTAAAAGTCCGATTCACCGATTAGTCCCTTATCAGCCCCCGACCTATATGGTACCAGCTACCGATATCCTGAGCAGTGAGCATATATAAGCCATGAGATGAAACTAACCTCGATGGAAAACAGCAGTCGTTCCCAAAATTGTCCTGTATAGGTACATCGAGAGGCATGTTAAGCACAACAGGCTAAACATCAACCAAAATTATCCATGGCAGACAAAATAATCTCCAAAAGATAGCTTCAGTGTGCAGGTTTAAGCACGCTAGTAAAGCAAAACAAGTGAAAAGGTAACTGCAACAGGCCTAACATTTAACATCAAGAAAACATAGTCATTCAAACTGGTATTGTGCCGGTCTAAGTACACTGGTTATTGTTAAATAAAAATGGAAAGGCGTGTTAACTACAAGATGCAGCAACCAAATGTAGTCATTCATAGTGGTATTGTTGAAACTGGTACTGATGAAATTGAACTGCATAGTTCATACTTGCACATATAGAACATCACGTTGTGAATAACTGGAAAAAACAAGGCATACTATGAACAACCAAAGATAGCATTTGAAACTGGACATATGCTAACTACAAACAACCGAGAATCAAAAAACTTTAAAAGAGGCATATGCTAGCTATAACAGGCTTAACAGCAAGCAAATATATGCATTCCTATCGATATGTTTAAAATTGGATTGATGAAATGTACTGCGCGGTAAATAATTGCACATATAGAGCATCACATTGTGAACAACTGAAATAAACAAGGCATACTGCAAACAACCAAATATAACATTTAAAATTGGACATATTCTCACTACACTACAAAAGGGACTCGACAAAACAAATCATGGGTTTCCCCTGTGAAGAGGCACGGCAAAACAGATCATGGGTTTCCTCACTTGTCATAGATGAGCTCATTCCAGTGGGAAGAGCATGGACCCTGGATGCGCTCCATGTTGTCTCAGATGGGCTCTTTACCCTTGGAAGAGCACGGTTGTAGGGTGCTTCGCTGATGTCGCAGACGGGCTCTTTCCCCTTGGAAGAGCAAATGGGCTCTTTCCCCTTGGAAGAGCCGGAGAGGGTGCCCTCCTCGTGGTCGCCGTCGATGAGGTCTGACTTGGAAGCTGTGGATCCCAAGCCAGCGTCGCAGAACATGTCCTTCAGAAATGACAAAAGGGGCTCGATGGCGATGTAGGATGGCAAATTCTTGACATTGAGCCAGATGAGATCTGCGGCGGGGCCATGGATGACATCGACGGCGGTTGAACCCGAGGGGTTGGGGGTGGGCCACTTAACCTGTGACATAGCCCGCCTCAGGCCGTCGCTGTCGACGACCTCGATGTCGTAGCCGACGTCCGCAACATACCCGCATACTCTAGCCCGCTGATTGAGTGCCTGCGACCAGTAATGGTCGTCGGCTTCCTCGGCGACGTCGGGCGAAGAGACCGCGATACACCTCTTTTGGGCCAGTCGCTCCTCGAGCTCCACATGAAGCGTAGCCGGGCTTAGGCTATGACACTCTGGAGTGAGGGATGGGGATGGAGATGGGGATATGTGGGAAACGGGGCGTTTGGCAGGCGTCATCTAAGAAACTCAGGGCGGCCTGGGTATGGAGATCGGCGGGTAAGCTGCACGGGCAAACCGGCAAATGTTGACAATGGAGACCTTGCGGCAGCGGCGGGGACCTTGCTAGGGTTTCGAGCGAGGGAGGGTGTGTGTGTGTGCGCGCCCCAGGATGTTTTGGTGTGTGTGTGTGTGTGGAGGGGGCGGGGGTGTGTTTGAGGGAATGACGCGGGTACTGAAAATTTTACTACGCGGGAGTGAAATGCCGGGGCTATTGAAAATTTTGATGATGGTGCATTGCACACAGTCTGGAGATAACAACCGTGTGTTATGAAACAGAAAAACCCTCGAGGCGGGCAGATATTTTCAGGGGATGCAGGTGTGATTGGGAACAAGAAACATCACACATGGTCGAAACACAATAACTGTGTGTTATCAAACAGAAAAAAGCTGCAGACGGGTAGATACTTTTGAGAGGGGAAGCCTCGTGGAGCCCAATGTACTGTGCAGATGTGTGCGTGACAGGGGCACCGGTGTGGCACACGGTTAGTTTGAGTGAACCGTGTCTGTTGCATCATCCGACTTGTCTAATGTTCATAAATTTGGCAAAAAATGACGTGGGAGAGGGTCAGAACACGAACACACTTGAATGTGGACGAAATTTATGTATGAAAAGGGTGGTTTGATGTTCAAATACCAAATGCAACTTCGATGTGGCACCTATCTCGCAAAGTGCACGGCATTGCTTGCCCCCTCGTGTCGGCACGAAGGGGATCCTAAACTATGAATGCATGCCCCCCAACTGAGGTTCACCTAGCAAAGTGCGAAGTAGCTAGCAGCCCCCCTCGTGTCGGCACGAAGGGAATCCTAAGCTATGAATGCATGCCCCCCTCAACCGAGGTTCACCTAGCAAAGTGCGAAGTAGCAGGCCCCCCCCCACACACACTTTCAGTCGGCGGGCCAGAGAGGCATCTCACCAAGATGGGTCGTAAAACGGACCAAGAATAATCCACCTTGGTCGTACAACCTCTCTCTTGTTGTTGGTCAAAGTGATGGCCGTCCATGCGACCCCGGAGATGGGCACTAGCTCGCCAATAATCACGCAAGTAGCTAGTCCCTGAAGACAACCACTTTATGCGTGTGGCCCAAACATATGTATGGAGAGGTGTGTTTTTTAATACACAATGGAACAACTTTGATGTGGCACCGTGATTTCGAACTAGAAATCCCCACACTGAGTGAGGGTTAGGTTGATGATGCATATGTATGTTACACCACACTTCAAGCCGACGACGGGGATTCATGCATGCATGCGTGCATAGTATATGCGCTCAAACTTAATTAGGTCTGAATCTCACCATGACCTATACTACGATAACACGAACCAAAGGAAGAACCAGCCATGGTAACCTATCTTGTTGTCGGTCAAGGTGATCATGGATGTCCATGCGGGCCCACGAATATATAGGCTTGTAGCCGATAACCACGCGAGGGAGTGTACCGTTCGAAGACAACCACTACATGCATATGTATGGAGGTGATGCATGCATGCATGTTTGAATACCATTTCACAACATTGATGTGGCGCGTGCGTCGAAAATCGTACACTCCCCACACAGAGCGAGATCGGTGCATGACGTGTCGTTGTACTAGCCACTTCGACTCGATGGGAGGGATCATGCGTACACATGCATGTGTGTGTGCTCAAACTGTATCATGTCATCCCAGAGCATGACCTATATATATACCGTATTACAAGCAAAAAATAATCCCCTCCTAAGTCAAATTAACCTCTCTCATTGTCAGGCAAAAAGTAGTGATGGACCAAGCGGGCCCACAGATGGAAAGCATCGATATCGCTGATAACCGCTTAAGTGGGTGCGAGAGGACAACCACTATCCCTTTATATGTGGGCTAAACATATGTTGAATACCCAAAATGCACAACTTTGATGTGCCACATGCCTCAAAAACCATAAACCACCCACACAGAGCGAGGTTCATGAAGCGTACTACATATGATGGTCCCATCCCCCTCTTCGACGCATACTATATGCTCCTACCGAAATACAACCCAAAAAAGAATCCTCAACGATGGTGAAATTAATTAACCTCTCCCGATGTAGGTCAAAGTGATGCATGCATCGACGATGGCCTCGTGGGCCCACAGATGGAAGCGTCACATGTGAGTGTCCAGCTAGGATAACCACCGCCTGCATGCATGTGGCCCAAAGAGGTGTTATGTGATGTTTGAATAGCCAATTTCACAATTTTGATGTGGCACGTGCCTCGTAAACCGAAAAGTCCCGACACTGAGTGAGGTGTACTTGTTCACAGACGCGTACGTATAGTATATATGCTAGTCCCCTCCCACCTCTTCGACGCGTACTATATTGTAAGTGCATCTAGTGCCCCTTAGTGCTTTTGGTGTATTGAACACTTATAGGTTAAGGGACTAATGTGTTTATGAGTGTACACAGGTCTATAAGTCTATGAGGAGTTTGATATTTACAGAGAAAGTCGACCCCTAAAAATGAAGTTCTTCGACTGAAGACTTTGAATTTCTGAAGACTTTCTGAAGACTTCGAAAGTGAAGAAATTGGTGTGACCTTGAAGACTTGGTATTCATTAGAGGAACATGAAGCGTGAAGACTTTTGTTTTCGTAGTTTCATTTTCTCTTTCTTGAGTCATAGGAGACACCGTACTGTTAAAGGGGGTCGAGGAAATACTAAGGAAAAATTTCCAAGTGATGCTGAACTCAAAATCCTACACCTACCAATCCCTTCGAGTGAAGCCATTGGAAATCTCATACAGTTCAGTCAATTTCTACAGTGACAGAGACGAAGTTCTTCTGGTCGCTGAGGAATTTGTTCTGACTGAGTAGTTAGGAATTCGCCAGTGCGGATTGCCTACACTGTGAGGAACATGATAGCCCTGAGGAATTTGATACTCAAATTTCCGACCGTTGCTGTGCTATGCGCCAGTTGTCCCAAAATATCTACCCACCTAACGGTCATATCATTGAAGGGCATTTATATCTTATCATGTCGGGCTGCTCCCTAGGCTATAAATAACCGCCCCCTACAACCACTAGCTGGTTGGCTGCTCCGAGAGAAACTGACACTTGTCATTTGAGAGCATCCCATCCTCTGAGGACTTTGAGCGAAAATCATCGAGTGAGGAAAACCCGAACCCAAACACCTACAAACCCAAAGTGATTGAGCATCACTGAACAGATTGATCCTGCGTAGATCTGACGCTTATTACCTTTGAAGATTGTGCTTCTTCCAGACGGTTAGGCATCATGGTCTAGAGCATCCAAGAGGAATTGTGGATTGCCAAGTGACCGAGTTTGTGAAGGTTCGGAAGTCACCTGAAGACTTACCACGAGTGATTGGGCGAGGTCTGTGTGACCTTAGCTCAAGGAGAATACGGTGAGGACTGTGTGTCCGGGACTGTGTGTCCTCAGGTTTAAATACCTAGCCGCTCCAACTATATGTACAACTGAGACAGCAGTTGGAACTGGTCTACCAACTCATTGTCTTCACCAAGCTTACTGGTTCTATTTCCTCAACCCTTTCATTTCTTCATATCTGTGTTTGAAGACTTTGACTGAAGACTTTCTCAATTTCCTCAGTTCAATTTCTTCAGTCTGTTTGTCTTCATCCTGTGTTATCCTGTGTTTACGCTTTCAGTACTCTATGCTTGTCTTCATTTCATCATGATGACCATGCTTGTGTTCTGTTATGTTTACTTTTGAGTACTTATTCCGCTGCTAGTAGTTCTTCGCTAAGGAATTTCCTCACTCGCAAATTCCTCAGTGAAGAATTCATAAAAATCGCCTATTCACCCCCCTCTAGTCGATATAACGCACTTTCAATTGGTATCAGAGCAAGGTACTCCCTTGTTCTGTGTGATTTTGGTTTAACCGCCTGGAGTTTTTGTTATGTCAACCGCAAGTATGATCAAGGTCTCTGCTGGGTGATCTACCTTCGATGGGATGGACTACCCCTACTAGAAGAATAAGATGCGAATGCATCTTGAGGCAATTGATAACAATCTCTGGTATGTTGTGGAAAATGGTGTTCCCTCAGTCACACCTTCTCTGAATGCTGCTGATGTGAAGAGATTCAAGCAACTCGATTCTCAAGTGAAGAATATCATTTGTGGCCATCTGAGCAAAGGACAGTATGGAAGAGTGAGTGCTTTGGAAACTGCTAAGCTTATCTGGGATAGGCTGTCCAAAGTCAATGAAGGAGTCTCAACACAGCGTGACTCTCGAGTTGATGTTCTTCGCAATCTCTTCAACCGCTTCAAAAGACTCGACAATGAAAATGTTCAACAAACCTTCGATCGCCTCACTGACATCTCAAATGAGCTTCAAGCACTTGGTGCCACTGACATCACCGACCATGAGGTGGTGAAGAAATTGCTAAGATCGCTTGATTCCTCATTTGATACTCTGGCACTGATGATACAAGAGCGTGCTGACTACAAGTCACTTGATCCCGCTAATATCCTCGAGAGGCTAAATACTCATGAGTTCCAGCTTGCTGAAAAGAGAGATCTCTATGGTTCGAGCTATGGCAGATCACGTGCCCTGAAGGCCAAGGCAGTGTCTGAATCTGAAGATGAAGATTCTGGCAGCAGCCTTGGTGATCCTGAAGAACTGAGCCATGAACTAGCACTTCTCGTGAAGAAATTTCAGAAGTTCTCAAGACGTGGTCGCTTTGGAAAACCCTCAAGGAGCAATGATTCCTCATCCAGTGACTACGAGAAGAGGCTTTGCCACAAATGCAAGAAACCTGGTCACTACATTCAAGATTGTCCTCAGTGGGAAAAGGAATCAAAGAAGAAGAAATACAAGGATTACAGTTCTGATGATGCGAAGAAGAAGAAGAAGAAATCTTCAAAGTCTTCATCCTCAAAATCTTCATCTCATAAGAAGAGCAGCTCAAAGAAGGCTCGGACATTCATTGGCAAGGAAATGGACTCTGAGGCTGAATCCGAGGAACATGAGGAAGAGGAGGCATCTGAGGAGTCCGAGTCTGGTGTGGCGAGTCTAGCTCTCGCTACTGCATTCGTCAGCAAGTCTATCTTCAACTCTGAAGAAAATGGCTCCACCAACAAGGCTGATGAAGGCAATGATGACTACGCTCCCACCTATTGCTTCATGGCAAAGGGTGCCAAGGTACACAAATATTGTTGGGAATCGTAGCATAATTTAAAATTTTCCTACGCTCACCAAGATGCATCTATGGAGTCTACTAGCAACGAGGGGAAAGGAGTGCATCTACATACCCTTGTAGATCGCGAGCGGAAGCGTTCCAATGAACGTGGATGATGGAGTCGTACTCGCCGTGATCCAAATCTCCGATGATCGAGTGCCGAACGGACGGCACCTCCGCGTTCAACACACGTACGGTGCAGCGACGTCTCCTCCTTCTTGATCCAGCAAGGGGGAAGGAGAGGTTGATGGAGATCCAGCAGCACGACGGCGTGGTGGTGGATGTAGCGGGTCTCCGGCAGGGCTTCGCTGAGCTTCTGCGAGAGAGAGAGAGAGAGAGAGAGAGAGAGAGAGGTGTTGCAGGGGAGGAGGGAGGCGCCCAAGGCTGTAGATTGCTGCCCTCCCTCCCCCCTTTATATAGGCCCCTGGGGGGGTGCGCCAGCCCTGGGAGATGGGATCTCCAAGGGGGGGCGGCCAAAGGGGGAAGGGGTTGCCTTGCCCCCCAAGGCAAGGGGGAAGCTCCCCCTAGGGTTCCCAACCCTAGGCGCATGGGGGGAGGCCCAAGGGGGGCGCCCCAGCCCACTAGGGGCTGGTTCCCTTCCACTTTCAGCCCACGGGGCCCTCCGGGACAGGTGGCCCCACCCGGTGGACCCCCGGGACCCTTCCGGTGGTCCCGGTACAATACCGGTAACCCCCGAAACTTTCCCGGTGGCCGAAACTTGACTTCCTATATATAATTCTTCACCTCCGGACCATTCCGGAACCTCTTGTGACGTCCGGGATCTCATCCGGGACTCCGAACAACTTTCGGGTTTCCGCATACATATATCTCTACAACCCTAGCATCACCGGACCTTAAGTGTGTAGACCCTACGGGTTCGGGAGACATGCAGACATGACCGAGACGCCTCTCCGGTCAATAACCAACAGTGGGATATGGATACCTATGTTGGCTCCCACATGTTCCACGACGATCTCATCAGATGAACCACGGTGTCGAGGATTCAATCAATCCGTATGCAATTCCCTTTGTCAATCGGTATGTTACTTGCCCGAGATTCGATCGTCGGTATCCCAATACCTTGTTCAATCTCGTTACCGGCAAGTCTCTTTACTCGTACCGCAATGCATGATCCCGTGACTAACGCCTTAGTCACATTGAGCTTATTATGATGATGCATTACCGAGTGGGCCCAGAGATACCTCTCCGTCACACGGAGTGACAAATCCCAGTCTCGATCCGTGCCAACCCAACAGACACTTTCGGAGATACCCGTAATGCACCTTTATAGTCACCCAGTTACGTTGTGACGTTTGGCACACCCAAAGCACTCCTACGGTATCCGGGAGTTGCACGATCTCATGGTCTAAGGAAAAGATACTTGACATTGGAAAAGCTCTAGCAAACGAAACTACACGATCTTTTATGCTATGCTTAGGATTGGGTCTTGTCCATCACATCATTCTCCTAATGATGTGATCCCGTTATCAATGACATCCAATGTCCATAGTCAGGAAACCATGACTATCTGTTGATCAACGAGCTAGTCAACTAGAGGCTTACTAGGGACACGTTGTGGTCTATGTATTCACACATGTATTACGATTTCCGGACAATACAATTATAGCATGAATAATAGACGATTATCATGAATAAAGAAATATAATAATAACCTTTTATTATTGCCTCTAGGGCATATTTCCAACAGTCTCCCACTTGCACTAGAGTCAATAATCTAGTTACATTGTGATGAATCGAACACCCATTGCGTCCTGGTGTTGATCATGTTTTGCCCTAGGGAGAGGTTTAGTCAACGGATCTGCTACATTCAGGTCCGTGTGTACTTTAAAAATATCTATGTCTCCATTTTGAACACTTTCACGAATGGAGTTGAAGCGACGCTTGATATGCCTGGTCTTCCTGTGAAACCTGGGCTCCTTCGCAAGGGCAATAGCTCCAGTGTTGTCACAGAAGAGAGTCATTGGGCCCGACGCATTGGGAATCACCCCTAGATCGGTAATGAACTCCTTCATCCAGACTGCTTCCTGTGCTGCCTCCGAGGCTGCCATGTACTCCGCTTCACATGTAGATCCCGCCACGACGCTTTGCTTGCAACTGCACCAGCTTACTGCTCCTCCATTCAAAATATACACGTATCCGGTCTGTGACTTCGAGTCATCCAGATCTGTGTCGAAGCTAGCGTCGACGTAACCCTTTACGACGAGCTCTTCGTCACCTCCATAAACGAGAAACATATCCTTAGTCCTCTTCAGGTACTTTAGGATATTCTTGACCGCTGTCCAGTGTTCCTTGCCGGGATTACTTTGGTACCTTCCTACCAAACTTACGGCAAGGTTTACATCAGGTCTGGTACACAGCATGGCATACATAATAGACCCTATGGCCGAGGCATAGGGGATGACACTCATCTCTTCTATATCTTCTGCCGTGGTCGGGCATTGAGCCGTGCTCAATTGCACACCTTGCAATACAGGCAAGAACCCCTTCTTGTACTGATCCATACTGAACTTCTTCAATATCTTGTCAAGGTATGTACTCTGTGAAAGACCAATGAGGCGTCTTGATCTATCTCTATAGATCTTGATGCCTAATATATAAGCAGCTTCTCCAAGGTCCTTCATTGAAAAACACTTATTCAAATAGGCCTTTATACTTTCCAAGAATTCTATATCATTTCCCATCAATAGTATGTCATCCACATATAATATGAGAAATGCTACAGAGCTCCCACTCACTTTCTTGTAAACATAGGCTTCTCCATAAGTCTGTGTAAACCCAAACGCTTTGATCATCTCATCAAAGCGAATGTTCCAACTCCGAGATGCTTGCACCAGCCCATAGATTGAGCGCTGGAGCTTGCATACTTTGTTAGCATTCTTAGGATCGACAAAACCTTCCGGCTGCATCATATACAACTCTTCCTTAAGGAAGCCGTTAAGGAATGCCGTTTTGACGTCCATCTGCCATATCTCATAATCATAGTATGCGGCAATTGCTAACATGATTCGGACGGACTTCAGCTTCGCTACGGGTGAGAAAGTCTCATCGTAGTCAACCCCTTGAACTTGTCGATAACCCTTAGCAACAAGTCGAGCTTTGTAGATGGTCACATTACCATCTGCGTCCGTCTTCTTCTTAAAGATCCATTTGTTTTCTATGGCTCGCCGCTCATCGGGCAAGTCAGTCAAAGTCCATACTTTGGTTTCATACATGGATTCTATCTCGGATTTCATGGCTTCTAGCCATTTGTCGGAATCCGGGCCCGCCATCGCTTCTTCATAGTTCGAAGGTTCACCGTTGTCTAACAACATGATTTCCAGGACAGGGTTGCCGTACCACTCTGGTGCGGAACGTGTCCTTGTGGACCTACGAAGTTCAGTAACTTGATCTGAAGCTTCATGATCATCATCATTAACTTCCTCCCCAGTCGGTGTAGGCACCATAGGAACATTTTCCCGCGCTGCGCTACTTTCCGGTTCGGAAGGGGTGACTATCACCTCATCAAGTTCCACTTTCCTCCCACTCAATTCTTTCGAGAGAAACTCCTTCTCTAGAAAGGACCCGTTCTTGGCAACGAAGATCTTTCCCTCGGATCTGAGGTAGAAGGTATACCCAATAGTTTCCTTAGGGTATCCTATGAAGACGCATTTTTACGACTTGGGTTCGAGCTTTTCAGGTTGAAGTTTCTTGACATAAGCATCGCATCCCCAAACTTTTAGAAACGACAGCTTAGGTTTCTTCCCAAACCATAATTCATACGGTGTCGTCTCAACGGATTTCGACGGAGCCCTATTTAAAGTGAATGCGGCAGTCTCTAAAGCATAGCCCTAAAATGAGAGCGGTAAATCGGTAAGAGACATCATAGATCGCACCATATCCAATAGAGTGCGATTACGACGTTCGGACACACCATTTCTCTGAGGTGTTCCAGGCGGCGTGAGTTGTGAAAATATTCCACATTTCCTTAAGTGTGCACCAAACTCGTGACTTAAATATTCTCTCCCACGATCTGATCATAAGAATTTTATTTTCCTGTCACGTTGATTCTCAACTTCACTATGAAATTCCTTGAACTTTTCAAAGGTTTCAGACTTGTGTTTCATTAGGTAGACATACCCATATCTACTTAAATCATCAGTGAGAGTGAGAACATAACGATATCCTCCACGAGCCTCAACACTCATTGGACCGCACACATCGGTATGTATGATTTCCAATAAGTTGGTTGCTCGCTCCATTGTTTCGGAGAACGGAGTCTTGGTCATCTTACCCATGAGGCATGGTTCGCACGTGTCAAATGATTCGTAATCAAGAGACTCCAAAAGTCCATCTGCATGGAGCTTCTTCATGCGCTTGACACCAATGTGACCAAGGCGGCAGTGCCACAAGTATGTGGGACTATTGTTATCAACTTTACATCTTTTGGTATTCACACTATGAACATGTGTAACATCACGTTCGAGATTCATCAAAAATAAACCATTGACCAGCGGGGCATGACCATAAAACATATCTCTCAAATAAATAGAACAACCATTATTCTCGGATTTAAATGAGTAGCCATCTCGAATTAAACGAGATCCAGATACAATGTTCATGCTCAAAGCTGGCACTAAATAACAATTACTGAGGTTTAAAACTAATCCCGTGGGTAGATGCAGAGGTAGCGTGCCGACGGCGATCACATC